>NC_090026.1:125744751-125834751 GCF_037176765.1 Anolis sagrei | reverse complement strand
TCAAAATCAGGATTTAATGCTACCTGTCTGTCGGAGATGGAGAATATGATTTCCGCAGTAATTGTCATGGGGTGGGAGCAACATTAACAACTTGCCGCAGTCATCAAAGCAGAAATAATATCTGTTGCGCTTGGTCCATTTAACATTGCTGGCATTGTTACACTGTAGCAGTATTTTGTGGTTGTTTTCTCTGTTTATAAAACAGTCAAGAGCAGCTTTTGATATAAACTTCTTATAGCCTCTCATTCCAAAAACCTGTAAGTAACTTGATATGTAATTTCTGAACTAAACTTTCTGCTGTACTTTCTATGGTTTTAGAAGGGAAGCTTACTTTGTCCGAAGTAAGTGCCTGGAGCATCTATTTGTGAGTTGCAATTTCCATATTCCCCTTGCTAGCGTGGTCATGCTGGTTCCAGGCTCTCAACACTTGTTTTTCCACAAAGTATTTTGTCTCATGTTTATGGTTCAAGACTCTTACATACTGGTGTGTTTGAGTTCAATGCTTTCATGTATTGGGCCTTTGATAAACATCAGAGTTTAGTTCCAAGACAATATCACACACCAGGGTGGGGAGAAAAAGGATACAAACAAGGGAACTATGGGAGGAAGAATTGGGAGTAAAAATCGAAGAAAGGAATTGGGAAAAATTACGGAGTGCAAGACACCTCAAGAATGTATCAATTAGGATAAAAGAACTACTACAAGATGGTATGGAAATGGTACCTGACCCCGACAAAGATACACAATATGAATAAGGATTGTTCAGAAAAATGTTGGAGGGTTTACCAAGAAAGGGGTACATATATCCACATGTGGTGGCAATGCAAATATTACAGAGGTTCTGGGGGAAAGTTATTGTAGAAATAGAAAGTATTATGAAGAAAAAAATTAATATAAATCCGGCAACTATACTGTTATCTATTTATAACAGAGATGAAAGGTAAGAAAATGAAAAGAATCTGATAATGATTTTAATGGCTGCAAGGTTACTAATAGCAAACTATTGGAAAGGAGACGTGGAAATTAAGATAGAAAAATGGTACAAGGAAAATAGGAAATTAGCAATAAACAATTACCATGCAATCCAAAGGTTAAAAAAGGCCCGAGGAAGGATAATGATTTTGAAAATATATGGAAAACATTTATTGAGGAAACATTAAGGAAAGAAGATGGGAACCAACCCCCACCAGAAGAAATGAGGTTCTGATGGGAACATAAAGAATTATAGGTTGCTTATCTGTAACCGTAGTTTCCTGAGTAGTCACCTGTGAATTTGCACATATGGTAATTCCTGCGCAGTGCAGCTTTGGAACCTTCTGGAATATAAAGCAGACATTTTTTGTCCCAGCCTGGCCCCGCCCACTCCTCCCCCCCCCCCACTCAAGTATATATGGCCCATAGGCAGGACCAGGTCCTCAGTTCTTTTCTGCCACAAAGCAGCCAGAAGGCAGGGCATGACGCTCGAGGGGAGGACGGGCGGGGATGTGCAAATTCACAGGTGACTACTGAGGAAACTATGGTTACAGGTAAGCAACCTATAATTTCCTGTTGCAGTCAACTGTGAATTGCACATGTGGTAGACTGGCGAACTACTAACCTTGGATAGTGGGCGTCATGCCACCGCTGAAAACAAGACTGTTCTCCCGAAATTAGCATCCCTCCTGGAAGTGACATCCAGTTTGTAGTGGGACACAAAGGTAAGCAGAGTAGCTCAAATGGTGGCTCGACAGACCGCATCCAGCGGAATACCCCTCATGAAGGCCGTGGAAGTAGACACCGATCTGGTAGAGTGACCTCTAATCTGTTGAGGTAAGTCCTTGCCAGATAACTGGTAAAAGACAAATCGCCAACACAATCCATGAAGAAAAACGTGAAGATAACAAGGCCCCTCGTATCCTTGCGGTACTTTACAAACAGTCTAGGGTTTTTCCTAAATCCAGCTGTCCTATCTACATAAAAAGCGAACACCCTATGCACATCAAGGAGGTGCAGCCTACGCTCTAACGGTGTAACAGGGTCCTGAAAAAATGCAGGTAACACTAACTCCTGCAACATGTGAAAATGTGTAGACACCTTGAGTAGAAACGCAATGTCAGTGCGTAATATAATCTCGTCTTTGTGAAACTTAAGGTACGGGGTATCAACCCTAAGAGCACACACTCACTAGCTCGTCGTGCCAAGGTTATGGCCACTAAGAAGGCCACCTTCCACGAGAGACATGAAAGTTCTGCCGTAGCTAAGGGCTCAAATGGAGGCTTCACAAGAGAGGACAACACAATTTCTAGACTCCATGACAGAGCAATGGGAGCAACTGGGGGTCTGGTTTTGGCAAGACCCCTCAAATAGGTCTTCACTAAGGGATCTGAGAAACAGGAAGGGAGGCCAAACTTCCTCCTGAACCAGGAGATAGCGGCAAGGTAGCACTTCAACAAGGAGAATGAAAGACCATCATTTAATAAGGAAACTAGGAAATCCAAAATTAATGGGATAGAGGCATTATCAGGACTATGCCCAGTCTGCCTGATGAATTTGTTAAACCGGGACCATTTATATACATAGGAACATTTAGTGGAAGGTCTGTGGGCAGCCTCAATGATGGAAAGGACAGGCTGAGACAACTCAGAGAATGATACTAGTGGCTGGGTAGAATTCACCATGCAGTTAACTTCAACTCCTGCACCTCCGGATACAGGACCTGACCCTGTTGGGATGTTAAGAGATCTGTCGTGCATTGAAGTCGCGTGAAGACCCCCTTTGACAGCTGCAGGAGAGGGGCAAACCATGGTTGTCGAGGTCTCCAAGGGGTGATGAGAATACAATGGGCATTGTCCCTTTGGATTTTCGCTATCACCCTCAACAGGAGAGGGAAAGGCATACATGGGCCTGTCATCCCATTTGTGAAGAAACGCATCCCCCAGACAACCTCCTCCCGGAATGGGTTGGCAACGCGCGCAAAATAGTTTGCACTTGGTGTTGAGGTGAGTTGCAAAGAGGTCAACCTCCCAGGTACCCCAAGCTCGGAACAGCTTGTACGTCACCTCCTGGTTGAATGACCACTCGTGGTGAACCAGAGGGTTTCTGCTGAGCATATCCGCTAGCAAGTTGTGTTCCCCTAGAAGGTGAGTGGCCACCAGATGGATCCCCCTGTGTATGCACCAGTCCCAAATTTGGATGGAGAGGTCTAAGAGGAGTTGGGAGTGGGTGCCGCCCTGCTTGTTTAGATAGTACATCACCATGGTGTTGTCGGTGAGTACCTGAATTACTTTTCCCGATATCACATTTTCGAAGGACTTTAGAGCTCTGTCCACAGCAAGAAGCTCTAAAACGTTTATGTGAAGCATAGCCTCTTCTGCAGACCAGACGCCCTTGGCAATGAGGCCCCGAGAATGCGCCCCCCAACCTGTAAGGGACGAATCCATAGTTATTGACCTGGCAGGGCAAGGTGGTTGAAAAGGCAGGCCCGAACACACCCACTGCTCGTTCATCCACCACTGGAGGGAATGACAGACATGAACTGGTATAGATAGTCTGGTGGAAGGGCTGTCCGTAAGGGGGTTGAACACCGATAGAAACCAGGACTGGAGGGGTCGCAGCCTCAAATGGGAGTATGAGGTAACAGCAGTGGTAGAGGCCTTGTGGCCCAATAAAACTTGAATCCGCTTGGCGGACAACTGAGGAGTACTCAAAGCCTGTCTGATAAGTTCTAGCAAGTTGGCAAACTGGTCCGAGGGGAGGTAGGCTCTCTGGGAGGTAGAGTCTAGGAGAGCACCAATAAACTGGATCCGACGAATGGGCGAAAGGGACAATTTTTCCAAGTTGATCACCAGGCCCAGGGACTGGAGAAGAGACAAAATGACAGAAACATGCAATTGGAGTTGGCTAGATGACTTGGCAACAATCACCAGTCATCTATATAAGGGTAAACAGTTATTCCCCTGGTGTGCAGGTGCGCTGCGACCACATATGTACACTTTGGCCTCTCCGCAGTTCTGGGTGTTTTTTTTTACAAAGGGTAACACATTGTAACAGTAGGCCTGGTCACCCATCCATGAAAGACAGAAATCTACAATGGTGAGGAGCTATAGAAATGTGGAAGTAAGCATCCTTCAGGTCAGCCGTAGCAAACCATACCCCTTCAGACAGCAAAGGCATGATAGTGGTTAAAGTAACCATGTGAAACCTCTTTGGAGGAATGTGTTTATTCAGGGGTCTAAGATCCAAAATAGGATGAAAACCGCCACCGTGTTTTATAATCAAGAAGTAATGTGAGAAAAAACATAGCGGGAATGTGGAGGGGTTCAAGGGAAAAAACGCTCCTTTATCAAGCAAGGTCTGCACTTCCTGCAGCAAAGGCAATGAAACGGGTGTGGGACCCGTTGACGGAGTCCCCTGGAACTCAATGCTGTATCCATGCTGAACAATGAATAGGACCCACCTATATGTAGTGATGTGAGCCCAAGCATCATAAAAGGGGGATAATTTGTTGCAAACCAAGGGAGAAACTGGCAGGGAACAACCCAATGGAAAGACACTGGCAGGTAAACAATAGTGCAATGGCCAAACCCTATGAACGTCGTCAACCCAAGCATCCCGAGAGTCAGACCCGTCGTCAAACACACTTCTTGGAAGCGGGTTGAGGTCTAGTCTTACTCTGAAAGAACTGGAATTTGGACCTAGATGTATAAGGGTTCTTGCATCCCGATTGGAACCTGGAGAAAGTGGTGTTACGATTTCTATAGGGACCCGTATAATTGTTGGTACAGTCCTTATGGTAGGCAGAGGTGGAAGATTGCCATCTGGACCTTTGCTGGTAGTTGGGTTGCCACGTATACCCAAATTTATTTGCCGCTTGGCAAACCTCCTGCTTGTGCTTAAGTTTCTCATCAGTATCAGGGTTGAAAAGGCCTTCTACATGAAGCGGAAGGTCCTCCGCTAGGGCCTTACCCTCATCGGACAGGTTTGCAGCACACAACCAGGCATGCCTCTTAATGGAGGTAGCTGTGGCGAAAAGGTTGCCAGCCACTTCCGCTAAATGCTTTGCGAAATCTTTTTGAAGTCTGGATAAAACAATGGCTTCCGCTTGGAGGGCCTTAGGTAGGCACTGTTCGTCTGCTGGCAACATGTCAATGTAGGGTAGGATCTTAGTCCATGAAAAGCTCTGATAGCCACTCGTATAAGTAGCATAATGTGACATTTGAGTGAACAGACCTGCCGAAAGGTGTGCTTTTCTACCCAAGGCGTCTACCTTCTTACCCTCCCTGTCCAGGGGTGTGGTCAAAGAACTCTTGGAACGTTTAGTTTTGGCTACTTCCCCCACAACCGTGTTCGGTCTAGGGGGGCTAATGACCCATTTGGCAGAAGACAAATCAATTTTGTACAACACATCCACCTTCCTGGGCACTGCTGACACCATAGAAGGGGCAACATCAGACATCCTGGCTAACTTTAAGAGATAGGGCAAGACAGGTAACAAAGTAGAGAGGGCGACGTTCTGTTTGTCAGAGGGAAACATAGGGTCCTCTATATGTTCTGGCTTAGGAGCCAGAATATCCAGGGCCTTGATCATCATGCCTACCAAGGAAGCAAATTTGTTAAAGTCAAGAGAATGGCCCAGAACATCGTCCCCAGTTCTCGCAGCCTGATCAGAGTTCGGAGAGTCAGAGACTGAGTCAGAGTCATCAAGGTCTATGGTCTTGTGGTCAGGCAAATCATTTTCATCAGTCACAGGCACAGAGACATTGACAGCAGGGGGAGCAGTAAGGTGCTGCTGAGTCGGGTTGGGCAACAACGAGGAATCATGGGCACCATGAGTAGCCAGGAGGGGGGAGGGGCAAACATTGTAGAACAGGATGAACAGGCTTGGCCAGTATGGAGGGCACAGAAATCGTCTGCGGAGGTGGGAGGCCAGCGGAACTGGTGCCTGAGGTCACTTGGGAAGGGTGAGGTACGGCAGGTGTGCACTAGGCCTGTTTGATCAAGAAAAAATTTGTTTCTAAATTCGATTCGTAATTGGGGTTTTTTTTTGTTTCGATATTTAAAATATTTACGAAATTTTTAAAAACCGCGTTTTGATATTTACGAAATTTCGGAAATATTAACGAATTTCGTTATTCGGCCCCAATAACGAATCGATTTGTTAAGATGGCGCCCGAAAGGTTTTTGCGCATGCGCGGACATAACGAAATTCGTTAATACGGTAGCCCGCTTTTACGAATTGATTAACGAATTTTATATTAACGAAATTTCATTATTCGTTAATAACGAATCGATTCGTTAAGATGGCGCTTTAGCGCTTTAGCGCATGCGCGAAGGCATTAACGAAATTTCGTTATTAGCACATTCGTTAATAACGAATCGATTCGTTAAGATGGCGCTTTAGCGCTTTAGCGCATGCGCGAAGGCATTAACGAAATTTCGTTATTCGCACATTCGTTAATAACGAATCGATTCGTTAACAAAAACACATTTTACAGCTTCATTATACATTTAGATGGAACTCATTTTGGTTTTATTTTTGAAATACATTAGAAAATGAAAAGATATTGCATGAGCAGAATAGAAGGGAGTCTATTTTTTTATTGCATTTATGATTTTTTTTCCTCCCTTATCTTCACCCCTTCCCCCATATATTTTAAATTAGAACGGTTGGTAATTAAAAGAAATGTAATAATTAAAAAAACATATATTAATAAAGTAATGTAATGTAACATAATAAATAAAATAATAAAATTATATAACTGCTACAATAAAATAACTAACATAACAATAATAACAATAATAAAATTATGAAATAGAATATAAATCAATAAAAAGTTAAACCAAAAATTAAAATACAGTCAGTTGCTAAACAAGAAGCAAGTAAATTACTTAAGACTGTAATAAAATATAATACTCCCAGGCACCAGCAGCAGCACTCAGTCAGTTTCTCTACATCTTCGCCCTTCCTTCACTCCCTCTTTCCTTCCTTCATTCCCTTTTTCCTTTCCTTCTCTCCTTCCTTCCTTCCCCCTTTTTCTTTCCCTCCCTCTGTCTCATTTCTTCCTTCTCTACCTCTTTCCTTCATTTCCCCTTTTTCTTTCTCTTCTGCTGTCTCTCTTTTCTTTCCTTCCATCTTTCCTTTTCTTTCCTTTTCTTCTTCCTTCTTTCTCTAAGCATGGCTTACGCAGAGGGAACGTTAGCCGGAAGGCCGTGTGCGCGCACCAGGGAACTTGCGGCTGGGCGCCAATGCGCATGCTCAGTTGTTTTGCCATTTTGTGAGTGTGTTCCAGAAAGGTGTGGCAGTGAAGGTGAGGCGCGTGTTGCTGGAGTGGAACGTGGCGTCATGGCAGGTGCGTTGCAGAGGAAGAAGGAGGAGGAGGTAAGCACACAGGCAGCGCTGGAGGCCTTTTCCTTATAAGTTACAGTGTCCTAGCAAAAAGGAAGACATTTCCAAGAAGTTTGGGAGCCGGGATATTCTCCTTAAACTGCCTCTCCTCGACTGGGATAACATCGTAATGATCCCATAGGAGCGATCTCGGCCTACCCCTACGCACTTCAGGTGTACTCATTCTCCTGTTTTAGACTGTCAGAGTGTCGGTGTTTGTTTTTTTAGAATTTTTTTTTGTATTTTTTTAAATGAACCAATGAAATGAAAGTCGGAGGTGTTGCTGGAGTGGAACGTGGCGTCATGGCAGGTGCGTTGCAGAGGAAGAAGGAGGAGGAGGTAAGCACACAGGCAGCGCTGGAGGCCTTTTCCTTATAAGTTACAGTGTCCTAGCAAAAAGGAAGACATTTCCAAGAATGCGTTTCATCGCACTGGTTTGAAGTACACAAATGAGCGATCCGATCAAGCACTGTATTGTATGACTTTGTATTTGTATGACTTTGAGTTGGCAACTAGAGCACACAGCCGCAGAAGAGTCTTGAATGTTTTTAGAATATTTTTGAGTTTTTAGTAAAGAATAAGTATTTTTTAAAAATAGTCAGAAATGGAAAATAAAGGAGGAAACACACAGGGACCAGCTACAACACAAGGCCACAGGAGAGTTGTGGAATATTTTTGAATTTTTTTAATATTTTTTTAAAGAATAAATGTCTGAAATGCACTAAAAGTGTTCCTTAAAAATGGTCAGAAATGGAAAAAAAGGAGGAAACCTCCCTGCTGTGCACCAGACGCAGGCAGGCACAAACACACAGGGACCAGCTACAACACAAGGCCACAGGAGAGTTGTGGAATATTTTTGAATTTTTTGAATATTTTTTTAAAGAATAAATGTCTGAAATGCACTAAAAGTGTTTCTTAAAAATGGTCAGAAATAGAAAAAAAGGAGGAAACCTCCCTGCTGTGCACCAGACGCAGGCAGGCACAAACACACAGGGACCAGCTACAACACAAGGCCACAGGAGAGTTGTGGAATATTTTTGAATTTTTTGAATATTTTTTTAAAGAATAAATGTCTGAAATGCACTAAAAGTGTTTCTTAAAAATGGTCAGAAATAGAAAAAAAGGAGGAAACCTCCCTGCTGTGCACCAGACGCAGGCAGGCACAAACACACAGGGACCAGCTACAACACAAGGCCACAGGAGAGTTGTGGAATATTTTTGAATTTTTTAAATATTTTTTTAAAGAATAAATGTCTGAA
The DNA here is from genome assembly GCF_037176765.1 of Anolis sagrei. Lineage (NCBI taxonomy): Eukaryota > Metazoa > Chordata > Lepidosauria > Squamata > Anolidae > Anolis > Anolis sagrei. The sequence goes on along the minus strand of NC_090026.1, from coordinate 125,826,129 downwards.
ATGCACTGAAAGTGTTTCTTAAAAATGGTCAGAAATGGAAAAAAAGGAGGAAACCTCCTTGCTGTGCACCAGACGCAGGCAGGCACAAACACACAGGGACCAGCTACAACACAAGGCCACAGGAGAGTTGTGGAATATTTTTGAATTTTTTTAATATTTTTTTAAAGAATAAATGTCTGAAATGCACTAAAAGTGTTTCTTAAAAATGGTCAGAAATAGAAAAAAAGGAGGAAACCTCCCTGCTGTGCACCAGACGCAGGCAGGCACAAACACACAGGGACCAGCTACAACACAAGGCCACAGGAGAGTTGTGGAATATTTTTGAATTTTTTAAATATTTTTTTAAAGAATAAATGTCTGAAATGCACTAAAAGTGTTTCTTAAAAATGGTCAGAAATGGAAAAAAAGGAGGAAACCTCCCTGCTGTGCACCAGACGCAGGCAGGCACAAACACACAGGGACCAGCTACAACACAAGGCCACAGGAGAGTTGTGGAATATTTTTGAATTTTTTGAATATTTTTTTAAAGAATAAATGTCTGAAATGCACTAAAAGTGTTTCTTAAAAATGGTCAGAAATGGAAAAAAAGGAGGAAACCTCCCTGCTGTGCACCAGACGCAGGCAGGCACAAACACACAGGGACCAGCTACAACACAAGGCCACAGGAGAGTTGTGGAATATTTTTGAATTTTTTAAATATTTTTTTAAAGAATAAATGTCTGAAATGCACTAAAAGTGTTTCTTAAAAATGGTCAGAAATGGAAAAAAAGGAGGAAACCTCCCTGCTGTGCACCAGACGCAGGCAGGCACAAACACACAGGGACCAGCTACAACACAAGGCCACAGGAGAGTTGTGGAATATTTTTGAATTTTTTTAATACTTTTTTAAAAGAATAAATGTCTGAAATGCACTAAAAGTGTTTCTTAAAAATGGTCAGAAATAGAAAAAAAGGAGGAAACCTCCCTGCTGTGCACCAGACGCAGGCAGGCACAAACACACAGGGACCAGCTACAACACAACACTAAAAGTATTTCTTAAAAATACTTCTTAAAAATATTTCTTAAAAATTCTCCCTGCTGTGCACCAGACGCAGGCAGGCACAAACAGGGTAAATGAAATACACTTAAGGCAAAAAAAACAAAAATAATACACTAAAGGTAAAGGTTTCTTTTAAATAATAAAAAATACACTAAAGGTAAAAATAATAAAAAATACACTAAAGGTAAAAGGCTAAGGCTAAAGGGACCAACGAACCCAAGCAACAAGCACCAGAGCAAAAGGTAAAAGGCAAGCTATTATGCTAAGGGACCAACGAACCCAAGCAAGCACTGCAGACTAGAGCAGAGCACAACCCTCCCACACAGTCCTCCACCCTCGCCTCCGCGCGCCGAAATGAGCTCCGCGGCCGCGCGGAGCTCCTTTTATAGGCCTTCTCGGCCAATGAAAAGCAGCCACGGTGCACTGCTGGCGCCGGATTGGCTCCCAGGAACCAGCACATGACACAGGGCACTGAAGCCAGTACAGCAGCCGCCATTCCATTTCCGAGACGACCGGAAGATCGTAAAAAAAAAGCGGCTGCTGTTTCGATATTTTCAAACCCTTCCGGGTTTGAAAATATGTTTTGATATCGCGTCGGATATGCAAAAAATTAAGAATTATTAACGAATTAACGAAAAAACGAAACAAAACCGACAGGCCTAGTGTGCACCCCTCCTGAATGGGCATGGGGCCAGCCAAAGCGCAACCCATCGGAATAGAAGGAGGTGCAGGGGGAGCCACAAACACATATTGGCCCGTGGGTGTTAACTGCCAGTAGCCTTGGAAGGGCATAAGGCCCAGCATACACGGTCCCCAGCGAGAGGACGAGCAGGACCAACGGGATCAACCCCTCCTCTGTGAATCTCCCGACGAGGAGGAAGAGGAGCGTGACCGGTCCCTGCTTCTTGATGTCAAACAATACTTGTGGTGTGTGGAACCCCTGGATGATTGGGAGGGAGATGGCGCGTGCTGGGGCCTTCTCCGTGGTGTGCTGGGGTTGCGTGAGTGGGTGGTTTGGCATCGGCTCTGCTGGGTTCCTTCCTGAAGTCTGAAGGTAACAGGTAGGAGGCAGCATCGGGGCGGGAGGGCCCCCCTGCTTGAGGGAGGGCGGTCCCAGCTGCCTGCGAGAGACTGTCACGCCTCTGATCATCCAGAAGAGAAGCACCTCCAGAGGAGAGGGCATGGGCCGCTCAGCCATAAAGCCCTCTGCTTCAGGAAAGCCAGCTGTCTCCTCTGCATGCAGGAAGCCCCCTGCAGGGCAATCGCTTCCGCCATGAGCTCTCCCAATATCGGGGGGGGGGGGGGTGAGCACCGGCATGTCTGGCATAGCCACCTCTCCCTGCGCAGATGTTGACAGGCGCGCATGCGCAGGCATAGCTGCCGTAGCCACTTCTCCCTGTGCCGAGGTTGAAGGGCGTGCATGCGTAGCAGGCTGGAGAGGAGTGGCGAGGGCCTGCAATTGCAGCTCCGGAGCCGCTAGGGGGAATAAATCCTCTCCTTGGTGAGGAGCTGTTGGAAAAGTTACAGGAGGCAAGAGAAGGCCAGAAACATTTCCCAACCTTTTAGCGGGGCTTGGAGGCTGAGAAGGAGCCCGACGGCCATCTTGGCGAGTTCCATCTTTTGCCTTTCCGTGGAAGCTCAACTAGTACATACAATGATGTAGGGAAAAGTTATCCCTAATATAAAATGGCAAAATCAAAGTTGCTTTTGGGATTTAAAAAAAATATTTTCAAGCCATGGGTGGGTAAATCCATATACAGATTGCCGCTGCATCTGTGGGTTGATTGTATGAACAAAGCAAATATATGTGGAAAGTGAGAGAGAAGCCGTTTATCTCTGGCTTGTGTTCAGTCTATATAACGCACTAGCTGTACCTGGCAATGTGTTGCTTTGACCCAGTCTGGTTAAATGGAAAAGAAATATCTGCTTTGACAGTGTGGACTCAGATAACCCAGGTCAAAGCAGATATTGTTAGATTTGCTGCCTGGATATTCTGGGGCTCCTTCCACACAGCTGTATAAAATCCACATTGAACTGGAGTATATGGTAGGTGGACTCTGATAATCCAGTTCAAAGCAGATATTGTGGATTATCTGCCTTAATATTCCAGGTTATAAGGCTATGTGGAAGAGCTCAGAGGAAGAGCTAAAGCAAAATAAAAATAAATAAATTCTGTATATGGCACTCAACTTTTGAGCCGCCTTATGTTATTTTTTGGACTTTATTTCCCAGAAACTAGTGTGATTGAATTTAGGGAGTCAAAGTCCAAACAGCTTGGAGCCCCAGTGGAGGGCAACGGAGAATTCAAACACAATTAAATCAAAATGAAATTAAATCAAATTCTATGAGAATGCAATGTACCAATGCATTCGGAAAGGTTGAAACAGAATCATAAAATATGTAGTGTAGTTTGTGTTGCTTTGATGTCCAGCAGATGGCGCTTTTAAAAAACATTTTTTAGCTGTCACAGGTGTGACATCTATATAATACTTGGTATGTGAAAACATAGAAACATGTGCCTATTCAAATACTACATTGTGCCAAAAATTCAAAGGAATCTGTGAAGTATTTTGGGAGATTTAAGGTTTTGAACAAACAGGCATTTACATTTTTATTTATACCGATTATACAAACAGCAAGGTTATATTGAAGCCAATATGGGTTGGACTACAATTCTTGAGAGATGAGGGTTCGAAGAATCCCCACTAAGCCATGGAAATCTGGGTTTGCTTGACAAGTCACACTCTCAGAAGGTGTTGCCCCATCGTTCCGATTAAAGTTTTCAAGGAATTTAAAAAGCCTTCAATCATTCTACATTTTGATAGTCTGCTGGTCTATTGGATTGCAAACAACCTAAAAATGGAAGCTGATTTTCAGCCCTCCCCTAACTTTTGTAAATCAAGGACTCAGAAGGTTTATAAAATCAGGACTGACAGCAATTAGATCAGCTTGTTTGGCAAAATGCCTTTTGGATTGAGCACTGTATTTATAGCACTAAAGTGAGAACATGAGGAGGGGGCAGCACTACCGGCACTGAGATGAGAAAACCTTCCTTTCTTCCCTTCTGAGCCTGGGATGCTCTGCTTCACATCTTGAAGCCACCTGCCAAGAGCAAAGAAAAGGCCTTCTTCTTGAACACCTGGGCTTGACCCGGCCATTGACCAGAACCTGAAATACTTAAGATGAGCTTCTAGGTATTGAGTTTGGGGGGCTGCTGGAGAGAAGAAAGCTGAAGTTGGAGAACCTGGAAGTGAGGAAGAGCTTAGGAGAAGCTTGGCCTTGCTTGCTTTCTGTCTGTCTTGTTTGGGGTAGTCTCTTCCCATTCAAGACTCCTGAAGTCCAAACCATGTGTTAGACTCTCTTCTCAAGTCCAGGAGAAGTTTTGGACTTTCCTCTTCAAGTCCCCAAGGCATTTCAGACTCTCAGTTCAGACCTTTGAGCTTCCAACTCAATGTCTCCATCCTTCAAGGGCTTCCCCTCGGCCATGGCGGGCCACCCGGGCTACTTTTTCCTGGTCCAAAACGGTCTCAGCCACCTCCTGGCAGGACCTCATTCGGAACCGGGGCCTCCCTTCGTGCCCAAGGCTTACAATGGGTTCAAGCCGGACTATGGGCCCCCGGGCAGGCTCTTGACCCTGAGTCCCTATGGAGGACTCCTGCCTCCGCCCAGGGAAGCCAAGGGCCCCAAGGTCAAGCTGGAGGCACCATATGGTGCCCAATGATGGGGCCCACTACTACTACATGGTGGGCCCCAACAGTGCCGGAGCAGCAGCAGCTGGCTACTCCTCTCCAGGTTACGGGCCCCAGCCTCTGCGCAGCCCCGGAGGAAACAGCGCCAGGAGCACCGGCACCAGTGGCACAGCAGCCCCCACAGCCACGGGAGCCCCAGCCCCAGCGAAGAGGGCACCCCCCCCCCTGGAAAGGAGCCCAGGAAGGCAGAGGAAGGGAGGATGACGCCCAGGAGTACATGACCTCAGCACAAATGGAACAATTTGCCAAGGAGCTGAAGCATAAAAGGATGCAGGCAGATATGGGACTGTCCCTGAGATGGTTGTATGGGAAGATGTTCAGCCAGACCACCATCTGCTGTTTTGAAGCTTTGCAGCTCAGCTTCAAGAACATGAGCAAGCTGAAACCACTCCTCCAGCGTTGGCTGCAAGAAGCAAATGTGAATGAGAACTTGCAGGAGCTCTTGGAAACACACTTGAGCACTTTGGCGTACAAAAAGGAGGAGGAGGAGGATTAGGGCATTACAGTTCTACCAGAATGCTGGCTAACCTACCTGTAGTCCACTGCTGCTGTGGTACATGAGAAGAACAACCTTGATAGTCATTTTAATGTATTGTCGAAGGCTTTATGTTTAAATGGTTAATTGATGTCATTAGTATAATTAGGTTTATTCGATTATTTGTATTTGGTCCTCATTTTGGTGTCAATTTCTCTTTTGTCACAAGTTCATGGTTACTTTTGTATTCTGTTTGAGTTCGGGCATTGAAAGTTTGCCTTCTTTGTGTGTAAACTGACACACAAAACTCCCCTTGGGGAGAGAGGGCGGTCTACAAATAAAGTTGTTAAAGATGGTTTTGCAAAGGAACCATCTCCTAGTGAATCTGGTTTACAGTGTTCCCTCACATATCGTGGGTTACATTCCAGGATTACCTGCGATAAGTGAAATTCCGCAATGTAGGGACGCCTCCTCCCCGACTCCGCTTCCCTTCGGGGGGTGGCTCTTCTTCGCTCCTCGCCCTCTTTACTTTCCTTCTCCTCAGCGCTTGGGCCCTGCAACACCTCTGCTGCCTCCTCAATCTCACCGCGGTTGGTGGGGCCCAAGCAGTGGCAAGAGGCCCAGGCAGTGAAGTCTCAATCGCGCCACGGATGCAGGGCCCAAGCAGTGGCAAGAGGTCCAGGAGGAGGAGGAGGAGGAGGAAGGTAAAGTGGGCAAGGAGGGAAGAGCTCTCCCCGGAGGGAAGAAAAGCCGGAGAGGGGGCCCAAGCAACAACGAGGTGCTTTTCTCTCATGCCGTAGCAGGGCCTTTCTGTTCAGTGTTCCCTCTCTACTTGTTTATTTATTTACTATATTTGTATATGGCTTTTCTCAACCCTCGGGCGACTCAAAGTGGTTAACAATAGTAAAATTCAAGGCTCAAAACAACATAAAACAGTTAAACAATTAGAACTGTATCATATTATACATCAATAAACATCTCGTTAATGTCTCATAATTAGAGTCAGGATCCAGTTTCATCATCCAATTGTTCCATATTCCTATATTCATTACACTGCCTATTCAAATTACTGCTTGAACAGCCAGGTCTTCATTTTCCTCCTAAAAGCTAACAAGGAGGAGGCCGATCTAATACCTGTAGGAAGGACGTTCCACAGTTGAGGGGCCACCACTGAGAAGGCCCTGTCTCTCATCCCAGCCAGATGTACTTGTGACGCAGGCGGGACTGAGAGCAGGGCTTCTCCAGACGATCTTAACGTCCTAGTAGGTTCCTAGGAGGAGATGCGTTCGGACAGGTAAGTTCTAAGCATTGTTCTAAATATTTTAAAATATTTTTATTTAAAAAACAACAACCGTGAAACAAGCAAGTCCGCGAAAGGCGAACAGTGAAGTAACGAGGGAACACTATACAGCAAAACCTCCATATCCATGGAGAGACATGGTTACATAACATTGCAAAGAGGTGCATTGGAGGAAGTAGAATTCCGATATAGGTAACCTCAGCATGAATTAGCTGTTAATTTTAAAACAACTACATCATCATATTTAAAATTAGCTTAGCAAGTATTTTCTGGACACATTGGTGCAAAAACCTCACAGCATTTATTTTATGAAAGAAAAAAAGCAAGCCACTTCTTCATTGCTCTCAACCTAGTTTGAAAACTCTGAGGTCCTATTCATATCATGAGCCTTCTGCTCTGACCGCTCTGTCCCACTGGTCATCAATTACCATTATAGCTTGCCAAGGCTCCAATTTGGTGTATATTTAAGATTAATGGACCTTAAGAAGGGCAAAGCCTTCCAGGAGTAAAAAAAGAATAGATTTTAAACAACAATATTGCAATCCATGGTGTTAGACACAAGGTCCTAGGAAACAATAATTACTTAACGGGTATTGCTCATTAGAAGTCATTGATAACATCATGCATGTACTTTTTTTGGTTGTATTTTCTGGGCATAAAAGTATAAATCACTTTAATTATCATCATCCTGCCTTTCCCCAAAGCTTAAAGCATGGTCTAACATATCTATCTATCTATATCCACCATAAAAGAAAAAAATGTGTATATATGTGTGTGTCCATTTCCACAGGCAGGTTCCCACTTCCACAAACAGCTTTAACACAGCTAAGCCGCCCAAAGCCTTCTTTCCAAGGACATTTCAGGTTACAGCGAGAGCCATGAACATGTAGCTCAACCCCTGCCAAAGTCCTCCCCAAACACCATACTGCTCGCCACCAAAGGAATGCTTTCATTCGTGGACAATTTCATCCTAGTTTTTACATGTTTCCTTCACCATAAACATCCCAGGGTTTCTTACTCTCAATATTGGAGTGGAATTTGCATGATCCTGCCCACTTCCTCTCCCTTAACCCTTTCCTCCTTTTTTCAACTCTGTGCACAACAAGCAGAGCAGAACAAACTAGTCATAAACATACTCAAGGAGTTTGGGGGATTGACTCCACAGGATGGAAGTTGTAGTTCACCCTGCATCAAGTCAGAGCACTGTGACCCCCACTGACAATGGACCTGGACCACATTGGGCACACAGAACCCCCAATGTGGAGAGGTTTGGAGGAAATTCACCTTGATTTATAGACATTGTAGGTATGTAAGTACTGGGATTTATAGTTCACCTGCAATCAAAGCGCACCAACAGTGGCTCTGGATACCACTTGGCACACAGAATCCCCATGACCAAATGAAAATGCTGGAGAGCTTTGGGGAAAATTCATCTTGATTTATAGTAATTATAGTTCACCTACATATAGAGAGCACTGTGAACGCAAGCAACAACGCAACTTCACCAAATTTGGCACGCATACCCGATATGTCTAAAATTGAATATTGGTGGATTTTGGGGGGAATTGGCCTTGACATTTGTTAGTTGTAGGTAGTGGGATTTATAGTTCACCTGCAATCAAAGAGCACTCTGCACCCCACCGGAGATGGAGCTGGTCCTAACTTGGCACACAGTACCCCCATGACCAAAGAAAAATACTGGAGAGGTTTGGAGGAAATTCACCTTGATTTATAGCCAATGTACATATTGGGATTAATAGTCCACCTGCAATCAAAGCACTCTCTGGACCCCATCAGTGATGGCCCTGGATCTCACTTGGCACACAGAATCCCCATGACCAAATGAAAATACAGGAGGACTTTGGGGAAAATTCACCTTGATTTATAGTAATTAATAGTTTGCCTATATCCAGAGAGCACTGCGAATGCAAACAATGGTGGATCTGCACCAAATTTGGCACGCATACCCATGCCAAAATTTGAAAACTGGTGGGTTGGGGGGGGATTGGCCTTGACATTTGTTGGTTATAGGAAGTTTGATTTATAGTTAACCTGCAGTCAAAGAGCACTCTGCACCCCACGGATGATGGACGCGGTCCATGAATAACTGAAGGTACTGGAGGGATTTGATGGGACCAACCATGGTGAGTGTTGTAATTCATCCTGCAGCCAGAGAGAGCACACTGAACCACACCAATGATACATCTAAAGCAAACTTGCCCAACATAACTTTACATATTGATGGAGTTTCAGGGGTTTAATCTGGCTATGATGCAAGTTGTAGTAAACCTACAACCTTATGCATTTTGTAAATAAACACATGACTTCTAATAATCCGGGTAGCGCCAGGTACACAAGCTAGTTATATATAACTTAAAACATACATCCATAGAAAATAAATAATTAAAATAATTATTTAAATGAACAGTGCACACTATCATCATGGTAGAAGAAAGGGTCCATTGCACATAAATAATTTGTTGAAGGAAATAAGATAGCCCAAAATCTCATCATTTGAACAAAAGCCAGATGTGTTCTGACGTAGCATTCTTCATTAGCAGCCATTGTAAATCTTTCTTCCAGACGGAAGTGTTGGTTTAAGAAACCCTACAAAATCATCATTATTTTCAAACCACACATATTTATAACAAACTGGATTCAATTGGGCACTTGCCAACACCAAAGTATAGACTCATATAAAATAATAATGTCTCTACCCTTGCATTCCTCACAATCTAATGCAAGTGGTCAAGAGTTTTCTTTATATAGTAAGATTTCCCCTCCAACTTTCATGCCTCATTTTTTCATTAATTATGGTATTTCAATTCAAGGTTACAATCAGCTGTCAACGAGCCCTTAAAGAAAACAGTCTTCTTAAAATACATGACAGTGCAGGCTTGCTGCAAATAACAATTACATTAAAATCCATTTTATCATGCTTAAAAGTAATACACTTACAGGCATAATAAATTAGGCACTAGAATAAAATGATGGCAAAGGACGTTGTTCAAGAAGGAATAGGCAATGCAGTATAACACAATAACTAACCGTAACATCATTTCTGAAGGTACTTTAAAAACAAATGTTACAACCCTAGCCCTATGAGGAGCGGCTTAGGGAACTGGGCATGTTTAGCCTGAAGAAGAGAAGGCTGAGAGGAGACATGATAGCCATGTATAAATATGTGAGAGGAAGCCACAGGGAGGAGGGAGCAAGCTTGTTTTCTGCTTCCCTGGAGACTAGGACGCGGAACAATGGCTTCAAACTACAAGAGAGGAGATTCCATCTGAACATGAGGAAGAACTTCCTGACTGAAAGCCGTTCAGCAGTGGAACTCTCTGCCCCGGAGTGTGGTGGAGGCTCCTTCTTTGGAAGCTTTTAAGCAGAGGCTGGATGGCCATTTGTCAGGGGTGATTTGAATGCAATATTCCTGCTTCTTGGCAGGGGGTTGGACTGGATGGCCCATGAGGTCTCTTCCAACTCTTTGATTCTATGATTCTAACCAGGAATATGACTTGATTCCTTATGAAGTACAAGACTTGAAGACAATAGTGGGAATTACAGGTATATGTAGTCAGTTCTTCCAACTCTGCATTTTTAGTTTTGGCAATTTAATTATTCACAAATGTGACTTAAAATGTTCTCTGTAGGAATATCCGGGCCCTATTGGTCAATACATATGCTAAAACAAAACAGTGAAGGCAAAATCTATATAAATAAAAATGTAAATGTCTGTGTGTGAATGACCTCAAATCTCCTAAAATACTTCACTGATCGCTTTGAAAATTGGACACAACATAGTATTCGAACAGGTGAATGTTTTTATGTATCCACATACCTTCAATTATATAGATCTGACAGGTAAAAAAATGCTTGGCATCAAAAACAGCACCATCTACTGGATGGTAGGGAAATCCAGGCCGGGGAGAGAGGGAAGGAGCCCTGCCTGGCCTTGCCCAGCACCACCTCATGCCCACGCTTCAAGAAAGACTGGAGGCTCAGATGGCAGGAAGGGAGAGATAGATAGGAGGGAAGGAAAGGGTTGTTGCACTCCAGGTCATGTAAAGCTCTCTGGCTGTAAACACCACACCATTGATTGGAAAACAATCCTTTTATTGAATAAAATTTAAAAGCAGCAAGTAAAAAGCACTTTAAATAAACAGGTAAATTCAATTAGGTAAGAAGATAAGCAGGAGCAAAAATAGTCCAGGAAATAGTCCAGCAAAAATAGTCCAGCAAAGTCCATAAAAACCAAGTCCACACTTCTCTAATATAATTCAGGAAAAACAGGAAACATTAATCTAAGGCATGAGATACATTCCAAGAGTCCAAACCATGAACAAGAAATACTTAGACAAGAAATCTTCCAGGCAAAGCTTCCATGAAACAAAGGACGAGAACTGTACTTGATTCCAACGATGCTTCATCTGGCTATATTTCCCGTACTTGGAACTTTTATCCCCTAGTTAAAGGTGTGGAGTCTTTCTTCAGTTGAGGAAGATGGGGTTTGAAAGAAAGCCGGTAACACAATGTCCTCGTTGACATGAAAAGCTGACACTACCTTGGGCAAGAAGGTGATGTCGGTTCTAAGCACCACCCGGTCAGCATGAAACAGCATGTAAGGTTTGTCGACTCGAAGAGCCGACAACTCAGAGGGTCTTCGAGCTGACGTAATGACGAAAAGGAAAGACACCTTCCAGAAAAGGAGTCGAAGATCCACCGTGGCAAGGGGTTCAAAGGGGGGACCCAAGAGGTGGGATAACACAAGGTCCAGATTCCATCCTGGTGTGGGTGGATGCACCGGAGGATGTAGATGGGTGTAACCCCTGATGAAAGTCTTCATTAAATGGTGCTGGAAAAGAGAAGGTCTGGAGGTACCACAAGATTGCTGGCACGTAGGACTTTATCGAGGCCAAAGTGAGGTTTTGGTTGGCCAACGTCAGGAGGAAGTCTAAGATCGTCGGTATCGATGGCGGGACCTCCTTGGGCGGTCGGTCTCGAAGAAAACCCTGGAGGCGACCGATAGGATAAGCGTAGGCCTTAGACATCGAGGGTTTGTGTGCCGCTTCGAGGATCGAGCAGAGTTCGGGTCGAAGGGACGCTATGCAAGTATGCTCCAGGCTGTGAGGTGGAGGGACTTGACGTCCAGATGGAGAAGAAGGCCACCTTCCCTCGACAATAAGTCTGGGTGATGGGGGAGGTGGATCAGCTTGCCGTCGGAGAGGTGAAGAAGGGTGGGAAAACAGATTTGCCTCGGCCATTCCGGAGCAATCAGGATGCAGTTGGTGTATGCCATTTCGATCTTTTCGATGACCCTGAGCAGCAATGGTATCGGCGGAAATATGTACATAAATTCCGTCGACCAGTCCAGCAAGAAAGCGTCCCCGGGGCACCCTGTGGCCTCGTCTCGGGGAAGACGAGCTCCGAACAGGGGGAGATGGTGGTTCTCCGGTGAAGCGAAGAGGTCGATAGTCGGCAGACCCCATTCTTCGAAGATGCCCTGTAGTATCTCTGGGTCGAGTTTCCACTTGTGGGATGTCGACGTCAATCGGCTGAGGGAGTCGGCCTGATCGTTCAACTTGCCTGGGAGATGGATCGCCGTGGGGAAGATCACATGTTGGCGGCACCACTCCCACAATGTTATCGACAGTTTCAGGAGCTTTCTGGAACCCGTGCCTCCCTTTTTGTTTATATAGTACATGGCCACTATGTTGTCGGTCTGTACTTCGATCGTGTGACACTTCGTGATTAGGAGAAAACCCTTGAGGGCTTTGAAAATCGCCAACAGTTCTAAATAGTTTATGTGGTGCAGCCTCTCCAGAGGAGACCAGACATCTTGAATGGAGAGGTGACCTGTGTGTGCTCCCCAGGCGAAGGTTGAGGAGTCTGTTGTCAGGGTTATGGAAGGTTGTTGGGGATGAAATGGAAGACCCACACAAATGTTTTGTCGGTGCATCCACCATGCCAGGGACTGTCGGACCGACGTCAACATCGACAGTACTTTGAGGTCAGAGTCTCGAGAGGGGTTGAAATTGTCGAGGAACCATCACTGAAGAGGGCGCATCTTGAGCCTGGCGAATGGTGTGACCATTATTGTAGATGCAATGTGGCCTAGCAAGACTTGAATGTGTCGCGCTCTGATTCTTGTGGAGGCTCTGCATCGTTTTAGTTCTTGCTGGAGGGCTTGATATCTGGCCATCGGGAGGGATATAGTCTGATAGAGAGTCGAAGTGGACCCTGATGAACTTTATTGATGTTGTCAGGACGAGATGAGACTTTTAGGCATTGAGTTGGAGGCGGAGGCCTTGTAAAAGGTTGAGCGTCAGAAAGACCTGTTTTTGTAAAAGGTCCGGAGATTTTGAGGCCAGCAACCAATCGTCCAGGTACGGAAAAATGCGGATTTTCCGTCTTCTATCATATCATTTCATTGGTATCTATTTTTATTTTTGAAATAAAAATTCTAGCTGCTGCATTTCCCTCCCTTGGCTTATAGGCAAGTCAATATAATGGTTTGAGCATTAGCATAGCATTGGCAAGGACAAACCTTAGAACAAATCTGCTTCACCAAGAAAACCATATGATAGGCTTGCCTTAGGGTCAGAAATAACTTGAAGTCATACAACCATAAAATCTCAATTAAGTTCAGGATTGAGATATTCAAAACATGGCACTAATGTTCTATAATGTTCTATAACAGTGTTTCTCAACCTAGGGGTCGGGACCCCTGAGGGGGTCGCGAAGGGGTGTCAGAGGGGTCGCCAAAGATAATCAGAAAACACAGTATTTTCTGATGGTCATGGGGATTCCATGTGGGAAGTTTGAGCCAATTATATCGTTGGTGGAGTTCACAATGATCTTTGATTGTAATGAACTATAAATCCCAGCAACTACAACTCCCAAAAGTCAAGGTCTATTTTCCCCAGGCTCTACCAGTGTTCACATATGTGCATATTGACTATTGGTGCCAAGTTTGGTCCAGATCCACCACTGTGTGAGTCCACAGTGCTCTCTGGATATAGGTGAACTACAACTCCCAAACTCAAGGTCAATACCCACCAAACCCTTCCAGTTTTTTCTGTTGGTCATGAGAGTTCTGTGTGGCAAATTAGGTTCAAATACATTGCTGGTGCAGTTCAGAATGCTCTTTGATTATAGATGAACTATAAATCCCAATAATTACAACTCCCAAATTACAAAATCAATCCTCCCCCAACCCCACTAGCATTTACATGTGGTTGCATTGGGTATTTGTGCCCAGTTTGGTCCAGTGAATGAAAATACATCTTGCATATCTGATATTTACATTATGATTTATAACAGTAGTAAAATGACCATTATGAAGTAGCAACAAAAACAATGTTATGGTTGGGGGTCACCACAACATGAGGGACTGTATTAAGGGGTCACGGCATTAGGAAGGTTGAGAACCACTGTTCTATAATGTTCGACTTACGGGGAAAGTCGTCAGCTGTAGGTTTCCACTTAGTATTCTGATTAGTCTTTGTTCATTATTTCAATAGCCAAAAAAGTCAAACTTGATACTGGTATGAATAGCGTTAATGTCTGTCCCACCTGTAATAAGCACTCCTCATTATTACAATACAACAGTAAATCACGATTCAAAATCTTGCTTTTAACCCCATCCACCATCCCGCCCCAAGTAATAAATGTTTACAAACTTACTTGCTTATCTATTCTCCTACTACTAACTTATTCTCTATTCAATTGTCTAATTTTATTAATAATCATACCTTCTCTGAGTCATTTATGCAAAATCTCACTTGTTCTGAGGGTGGTTTGAATCTGTGGTTGCTCTGACACAAATATCTAATAAATGGTTCCCTTTTAACCTCAAATAAATTCTCTTTTATTTCTCCTCTTTCCAATCTTCATTTGTATGGTAATTTTTTCCAGATAAAGCTATGCTCCCTATTCTGCTTAATCTATTCGGTATCGATTTTCCATACTTTGACTATCCTTCCTTGAAGTGCATACCCGGAATAATATGTGGCCTTTTTGGGGCATAGATTCTCATTTTTTGCTTTCGGATAATGACATGAGCACAAATGCCCCTTATTAAACTGGACTTTTTCTTCTATTATTTATCTTATCCTAGTGAAATCTGTTGGGAAAAAGCAAAACCAACCCTGCAGGATAGCTATGTGATTTATAGTTCCTTCTATCACATCCTCCCTGTGCTATACATGGGGCTGATTATTTCAGGACCAGCAATTAAATCAAACCAAAACACTGCAGAGTCTTTGATCAGAAGTAAGCAGAGATTTTATTGCAGAATCGTAAAACACATCTTCACTGTGTTGTGAAATGATCCATCTCACAATTAAATATTTGGAACTCTGGTGTAGATGCACCCAATATTAGCCTTTATTTCAATGTTTATTATATATTATATTATATTTTCATTTGGACCCATTGAGAAGCTTGAAGGATTACACACCCTCACAGTGAACTTTTTCCTCTGCTGGGAGCAATCCCTTGCTTTAACCATTATCGGGTAGATATTTATGGATCCCACGAAAATGGAGCTTGTTTTTTGGCACATCTCATCAAACCTCAAAACCTAGGTCTCCCTGACCCACGCTACTTTCCATCTTCATTGAGTAACCATTCTCCTCCCAATCCTGTTTGTCAGCCAGGTGACCCGTTTCTGAAAGGGCTCCACTTTTCAACAAGCAGATGCTAAGCTAAAAGCCAATTACGGTGCCCGGCTACATGGATTAGTCCTGCGTTGCGGTTTTGTCTTTGACCAGCTCCAGTTTTCAGCTCTCAAGTCAGAGTGACTTCTCATTAAATGAGGCACCTGCTTTGTTAAGGCTTCCTGAAATTAATGAAATAAAAAGGATGTTTATTTTGGGCAGGGGGAAAATGAGAAGGAGATTAGGGGAGAGAGGGAATAATACCTGGTTTTTCACATATCGGCATCGCATATATACAGAAGGAGAACCAGATCCGCTAGAATTGGAGGAGCCAGGTGTTATGCCTAGGATTCAGGTTTCTCTGAACTCAGAAAAAGCTTTTATGGTTTCAGTGCAAGGAAGAGACAGGTGTCACTTAGAGATGCAACGTCTGTGCTTCTATGTGCTTCACAGCTCTCCACCTTGGAGATTTTCTTATGCCTTTGCAACTCAAAACTAAGGAAAGATAATTCCACAATGACTTTCTTTGCTTACTAATGTAATGAATATCCCGCCTTCTTCCAACTTGCAATTAAAGTAAGACTGAGAAACGGTGCTCGTTACATATGTCTGGTGTATATAAATCCGCCATTTTTTCCTTGTTCCTATCTATATGATTTTTTTCCATCCTGCACTAAACATGTGAAGCAAACAAGACAATTCAGCATTATACATTCGAGGAACCACTACTTAATAAATCCTTGTGAATCCTTAAGGGGTGGTTAAGTAGAAGTTCTATTTAAAACACGTTAAATTCAACGTATTTAAAACAGTGAAAAAGACGTAAGAGAGTCTGACATACAGGGCTAATGAAAGGATGATCAATGTACGTGGAGCACTTTAAACATTTGAAAACGCTTTATAAACATTAAGGTAAAGGTTTTCCCTTGACATTAAGTCTCATTGTGTCTGACTCTGGGGGGTGGTGCTTATCTCCATTTCTAAGCTGAAGAGCTGGCATTGTCCGTAGATGCCTCCAAGGTCATGTTTCCAGCATAACTGCATGGAGTGCCATTACCTTCCCACAGAAGCGGTACCTATTGATATATTCATATTTGCATGTTTTCAAACTGCTAGGTTGGCAGAAGCTGGGACTCACCCTGTCCCACAGATTTGAACCACCGACCTTTCGGTCAGCAAGTTCAGCAGCTCCGCTGTTTAATCCACTGTGCCATCGCAGTTATATTATTTCATAATAATATGTAATATTATGTAATAATATTAATAGTATGTAATATTATTACATAATAATATTATTACACAATATAACTACCATGGTGTTGGATTCTGGGAGGTCTTGGTCCCAGTTCCTGCTCAGCTATGGCAATCCATTGAGTACCTTACACTAGTCACCCACTCTCATCCTTAAGAAGCAATGACAAGCTTTCTCTGAACTAATTATAGAATTGACAGAGACCCCAAAGGCTATCCAGTCATGGAAATTCTAATTTTTACAAGGCTGTTAGCCTGCTCTGCCCAATAGTGTCAGAGTATCACCAAACTACAAGTAATGACAAACTGAATTCTACCGTGTAGATTAACCCAAAGGTGTGGCAAATCTATTCTAATTTCATTATAATTTTTAAAAGCACTCTCCAACTTGCTAAACCTTATTCATAAAAGGCATGGCCAGACTTACCTGGCCAAAGAAGTTGCGGTGCTGGGCGTTTCCCACCGCCATTCTTGCCGGAGGGGGGCTTCTTCCTCCCAGAAGCCCCCTCGGATGGCGGGAAGGTTTCCCGCCGGTGGGTCAGGGGGCCAATGGGGCGTCTGGCCACGCCCACCTCAGGTGAGGCCTGAGCTGGCCTCCCCGTCCTCGGGGGCAGCCTTCATAAGGCTGCCCCTGGCTCACAGGCAGGCACTCGGCCTGCAACAGCTGATCTGATCTGCTGTTATCGTGTGAGCGAGAGGAGGACCGGCGGCAGCAGCAGCGGCGGCAGCAGCAGCAGCAGCGATAGCACACCAGCGGAGGCAGCGGCGTCCCCAGGCTTCGGAGCAGCAAAAACAACGGTTGGCTAACTTCCTTTTGGCTCCCTCTGCTTGCCGGATGGCTCCCACGGGGGCCAGGCCGGGCTCCTGCAGTGCCCACTTTCTTCCTCTGGGGTCTTGCTCCTGCCGTGGGGCCGGGCCTTCCCCTCGGCCATGCCGCTGGCCCTGCTGGGGCCGCGGCCTTCCTCCTGCCGCCCCCCCTCCCCTTGGAGGAGGTCATAAGACCACCAAAAAAAAAGAGAGAGAGAAAAACGCTCTTTTGGCTTGCTGGGGGGGTCGCTCCGGCAGGCCTGCCCCACCTCCCCGCAGGCCAACCCCCCCTCGCTTCTGCAGCCTGCCCAGGGCCGCTCCGACAGCCGTGGGCGCCCTCGCCAGGCCCTGCGCCAGACCGGAAGTGGCTGCGGCATACTTCTGGCGCGGCGCGGCGCCGGCCCGGCGGCCTCCTCGCCGGCTGGCTGCCTCCCCGCCCTGGGAGGGAAGCCATCCCCCCCCGCGCCCCCTGTGGACTGCCGGAGGATTGCCCTGGCAGGCCTGGGAGCCCTCGCCAGGCCGTGCGCAGGACCGGAAGCAGCTGCGGCCTGCTTCCGGCGCGGGGCTGGGCCTGCAGCCTCCTTGCAGCCTGTTTCTTCCCCCGGGAATGGGAAGCCCTTCCCCCGCTTCTACGGCCTGCCGGAGGGTCGCTCCGGCCGGCCTTGCCAACCCCATCTGCCTCCAGTGGGGCTGGGCCTGCGGCCTCCTCGCTGCCGGGCTTGCCCCCCCCCGCCTGGCTCGCCCCCCCCCTGCTCGGGAAGGGGGACCATTGCCCACCCCAGCAGCCTGCCGAAGGGCCGCTCCAGCAAGAGAGTGTCATCCCTGATTTGTCTTTCCTGCCGCCATGTTGTCTAATGCCAGACGTCTAGCAGGGCTGAGCAAGCAGGCCGCTCAAGCGGAGGAAATGCGCTTGGCGGAGTTGCGCCGGGTCCAAGAGCCCCCCCCCCCAAAAATCACACCTTGGCCATTGGGATAATCACAGAATCCTAGAGCGGGAAGAGACCTCATGGGCCATCTAGTCCAACCCCATTCTGCCATGAAGCAGGATAACTGCGGCCTGCAGTGGCCGCGGGCGTCCCTTATTGGCGCTGCCATGAGTGCGCCTGCACTCTGGGGCACTGTACCTCCCCCTCCCCTTTCATAGCTGCCTCTAAAACGGTTGTGGTTTCTGTGCAGTTCTGTCCCATAGGACTCCATCTGCATGGCTCCTAAGAGGAAGTCGGCTAGGAAGGCGGCCGAGACCTGGACAGCGGCGTTGGCTCCAGCATGGGCCACCAGAAGAAGCAAAGATGTGGAGCCTTCAGGAGGGCAATCGGTGCCAGCTGGACCAGCAGCCAACCAGGCCCCTTCAGGGCGCGTGGCCAACCAGGAGGCCACTGTGCTGGAAGGGATCTCCCAAAACATGGAAGGGATCTCCCAGAACATCGCCACCATTGTGGACAGGCTGGGTAAGCTTGAGTCAAAGGTGTATTCTCAACCAGGAACTGCATCTGCTTCCCAGCGGGGAAGGGACCACAAGCGAAGTAAGCGGGGGAGGCGCAGGGAGACCGATGATAACACCTCAGCTGACTCGGGGCCCAGCGATCAGGCATCCAGCGAGGCATCATACAGCGACGGGGGGGGAGAGGTTTCACCAGGTCCACGGCAGCATCGTCACAGGAGCAGGCCGAAAGCAAAGAGGTGTAGGTCTTCCAAATGCTGTCACCGCTACTCATCAGACAGCGACTCTTCGGAGGGTGAGTATGCCCTGGCTGACTCAGTAGACGGGGATAATTACTGGAGGTCGGAGGCCCTCGTGCCGGGCCTCCCCGAGTGGGCCATCAAGTGCAGGTCAGAGACTAGTGACATCACAGACCCCCCGTGCAGGGCTTGCAAGTCCTCTGCCCCGGCCCTCCCCCCCCTTCCAGGACAACGAGGATCCGCCTGGCTCCCACCTCTCCCCTCGCCTCAGGAGTAAGATCCTGAGGGGCTACTACGTTGCTATTTTCACCCTGTTAAAGCCACCAGGGGAAGAGGGCCGGGAACCCCCTTCCAAGAGCAGGCATCAGAAGAGGGACAGGAGCAGGCCAGCTGAGCGGACTTTTGCCAACTGGGTGGCTGGATATACGGAGTTCGCAGGGGTGGTGACAGCAGCTTTTCTCGAGCGGGGGTGGCACCTGCTCAATCACCTGAAGCATGTCACCAGGGCCAGAGAGCTGGCGGGCGATGCGGCAGCCTTTGCTTACGACTCAGCCTTCAGGAAGAGGGCATCCCAGAGTGCCAGAGCCAGATGGGACCTTATCAATTATGACATCTGGCTCACCGAGGTGGGGCCCAGCATCAGAGGTAAGCCGGAGTCTAGGAGGTCAGACAGGGCATGGGTCAGGCGGGACTCCAAGAGGGCAGTTTGCTGGGAGTTCAACATGGGGAAATGCCAGCGGGCCTGATGCCGTTTTGATCATGTCTGCGAATATTGCGCGGGAGGGCACACCAAGATGTCTTGCGGTAAGCAACCAGGCACGTTGCAGCCCTTTCGGGCAGGCCGGGCTGGAGCCCAGCCCGGCACCAGGAAGGATACTGGAGGAGCCACCACAGGACAGGGTAAGTGAACCCCTTCCCTGCCACTCTAGTCAGCACCCCCGTCTCACTCCCACCCATGGTTCCCTGGCTCAGGGCGTATCCCAGTAGGATGGCCGCATCCTTCCTTGAAGAGGGTTTCTCCTCTGGCTTCCGCATCCCAGCCATGGGACCTAGGAGGGCCTGCACCTCGGGCAATTTAAAATCAGCGGCCCAGTTACCTGAGGTGCTCAGCAGTAAAATTGCTAAGGAACTCGCTGCAGGGAGAATCGCTGGCCCATTCCATGCCCCCCCTTGGACAATTTCAGGGTCTCCCCTCTCGGGGTGGTCCCTAAGAAGGCCCCAGGTGAGTTCCGTCTCATCCACCACCTTTCTTACCCAAAAGGGGCTTCGGTCAACGATGCCATCCCTCCTGAGCTCTGCTCGGTCAAGTACGTCTCCTTTGACCATGCTGTCAGCTTGGTACAGGGCAAGGGATCAGGGGCCCTGATGGCAAAATGCGACATTCAGTCAGCATTTCGGCTCCTCCCAGTCCACCCGGAGGACTTCAACCTCCTGGGATTCAAATTTAATGGCCTGTGGTAGTATGACAAGGCCATGCCCATGGGCTGCGCAGTCAGCTGCGCAGCCTTCAAGACGTTCAGCACCTTCCTCGAATGGGTCACCAAGACCCTTACCCACTCCAGTTCCATCACACATTACCTGGATGACTTTCTCTTTGTGGGATCATGGGGTAGCGGGGAGTGCGCCCACCTGCTCAACACGTTCAAGGCATTGACCAGGGTATTCGGCATTCCCCTAGCACAGGAAAAAACCGAGGGCCCCTCCACATCCCTGGTATTCCTGGTGATCCAGTTGGATTCTGTTCGGGGCTTGTCTTGCCTGCCGGCAGACAAGCTGTCCGCGCTGCGGGCCCGCATCGAAAAGGCAGCCCGCAGCAAGAAGGTAACCCTGAAGGAGTTACCCTGTGGTGCGCGCCCCCCACCACAGGATCCGCGTGACGCAAGGTATGCGAGAAGATCTCAGGGTGTGGCTCCAGTTTCTGAAGGGGTTCAATGGGGTGTCCATGTGGCAGTCCAGGTGGGAGCTCGGGGCCGAGTTGCAGGTACATTCGGATGCAGCAGGGAGTATCGGTTTTGGGGTTTTCCTGCAAGGGCACTGGTGCGCTGCCAAATGGCCAGATAGCTGGAGCAAGGGTAACATCCTCAGGGATCTCACATTCCTCGAGTTTTTCCCTATCCTTGTGGCAGTGCGTATCTGGACCAACATGTTCAGGGACAAGAGGGTGCGGTTCTGGTGTGACAACCAGGCGGTGGTTAGGGTAGTCAATCGGCAGTCTTCCAAATCGCCCAGGGTAATGAGGCTGGTCAGGCACTTTGTCTTATTTTTGGAGGCTAATATCACCTTCTCAGCACAGTATATTCCAGGCGTGAACAACGAAGTAGCCGATGCATTGTCCCGCTTCCAGGAGGACAGGTTTCGCTCCCTAGCACCAGGTGCAGATGTCCTGCCCACCAGCTTCCCACCAGTTCTGTGGACCCTTGGAGATGGGAAGCCTGGACAAGACTGATGGACTCCGTCGCGCCGGCGACGCAGAAGGCATACCGGGCAGCCATGGCAAAGTTCACCAAGTTCAGGCTGGAAGTTGGATACGGCAGCAGGTGGCCAGCATCTGAGGACGAGGTCATACACTTCCTCATCCACCAGAGGAGAAACAATGTGACAGCACATTCCATGCGTCTCCAGTTGGCTGGGATTGCCTTCTACAGCAAAGCGGCCAGGTTTGGCGATCCGTGCCAAGCATTCAGAGTCAGGAAGCTCCTCTGGAGTTGGAGGAAGCGCGCACCCAGGCAACGGGACACCAGGCACCCCTTATCATACAAGACCCTCAGGCAAATCGTCCAGGCCCTCAAAAGGATCTGCCCCTCCCGATATGAAGTTATTCACTGCAGCCTTCACAACGGCTTTCTTCGGGGTCCTTCGACTGGGGGAGGTGGTGGCCAATTCCAAAGCTGACGCCTCTAACAGGGCCCTGCAGCTCAGGGACATCTCAGTCCAGGACAATGCCCTGGCACTGAGGATCCGCAAGTCCAAGACTGACCAACTGGGAAAAGGGGTTTCACTGTACATACGGGGTTTGGAATCAGGGCATTTGTGCCCCGTGCAGTCCCTTTCCAGGTTCCTGACCACGAGAGGCTCTACCCCTGGCTTCCTTTTCATTCACCGAGACGGCAGCCCTCTCACACGTTACCAGTTCATGGCTGTTTTCCGAGGAGCCCTCCAGCATTTGGGCCTCCCTCGGACGGAATTTGGTGGGCACTCCTTTATGATAGGAGCAGCCACCACAGCTGCTGCGGGTGGTGTCCCTGTCGAGGTAATAAAAACCACGGGGCGCTGGAAATCCTCAGCTTATGCATCCTATATCAGGCCGGGCCTTCTCCTTGAAGGAACCCGATCTGCCGGCTGTTCCTTTTCTTCCACCGACAGGTCAGCTATGGTCGGGAAGGAAGGAGTGATGCACGGAACAGGAGTGGAACGGCGGCAGTCAAGTGGCAGCAGGACTAGGACGCAAGCTGAGGACTTGGTCTGGGAACGGAGGCATGCTGGAAAGGACAACGGGCGGCAGGAGGAAGGAGTTCCGCCCGCGTTAGATGCAGCCCCTCGAGCAAGCTAGAGCAGTACTGGATACTTTATAGGACTTTTGATGGCCAGTGTGGCATTTGGGCTACCTTATTGAGCAGGCTCTGGGGTTGGCGGCAAGGGGTGTGTGGTTCCCACCCCCCCCCCACTTGTTGTGGCGTGGGGCATGGGCCCTGGATCTGGTTTGGTACCCTCCCCCCAGCGGTTAGGGGGGGACGCCCGGTGGTTCCAGGGGTGCCAGGTTGCGTTTGCCTGGTATTGTGCCGGCGGCACCCCTGATGTGTTCGGGATTGGGCAGTATTGGGCTGCCCGATCATGATCCAGGACCCATGCTTGGCTGCCAACCCCTTGTCCTGTTATCAATAAATGAGTTGTGGCCATTGTTCTCCCCACATCTTGTGTGAGTGTTCTTATTGGGTTGGCTGTGGGAGGCGTATCTCACGTGCACACGCAAAATGGATTCACCATCTTTAGAAGTCCCATTATTATCTGGAATAAAATTCAGAGTGGATTGAGCTGTGTTCATCTATTTGTTGCAGCACAGCCACATCTACAGGACCACCCCAGTCCTCCCTGATTTATTTACTTAGGCGATCCTTTGTTGTCCAAGTACGATGGCCTTCCAAGTGTAGTGTCCTGGGGGTAGATACATAGGTGACTGTGGAGCCCTATTCCTTACCTGCATGGTCTTCCACTGTGTGGGCATCTCAGTTCTGAGAAAAGTAAGGGATTTCTTGGGATTCTTGAATTAACAGCTTTTGAGCTTTGCATTGAGGAAAATGAACAACTTTGATCTCATGTCCCTAGATTTGTTTTTAGAAAAGGCTTCAACGGGTTGTTTATCTACCAAGAGACATTTGCCACTGCAAAATTGAGAGTATTGGGAGTTCAAGGCTAATTATGAATCACATCAGACACTTTTATAACCATTATCTCTTGTTTTCCCAGCGACGGCAGTTCCTCATTTGCACACTGAAGGAATTGTTTGTTTTTTTTAAAAAAATTACCTAGCTACATATTCATTATAGGAAATATTGCAGTTGATGTTGGAAGCAAATGGGTTTTTAAACTCAAGCAAGATGAAAATGGATAAATTCCAAAGATGATGATGGACCTTGTAGACTTGTACAGTTATGGTTGAAGAAGGGGATTGTTGGACTTCATCCCCACACTGCTCAAGTCTACAAGGTCCATCATCATCTTTGGAATTTATCCATTTTCATCTTGCTTGAGTTTAAAAACTCATTAGCATTAGAATAGTCTGAGGGTTTCCTTCCTATATGGGAATGTATCTTTTTAATCCCTCTTCTCTGTTTCTGCTCTCATTCTGATCGGTTGTTTAAAAGGAATACTTTTCTACTGCAAGCTTTTTGAATCTGACTTCTCCCTACTTACTTTTTAGTATGGAGTGTATGTGCTGTGTGCTTTGAGATCTCTCTCTCTGCTTGTGTATCAAAAATTGGACTCTGCATGTTTGCCTCCTAAGCTCTGAATTCTTTACAGCCACATTACACGGTTCTTCACGCTCTACTCGCTAATGAGCTGATGTTCAATTTGTGTATCCTGTTTATATTTTTGGATGTTCTGCTATATTTTAGGATAGTTTTCCCTAACAGTTGAGGTTTTGTGTTTCTACAGCCTCTACGTTCTGCCTCGTAGTCTAAGATCTGCCGGGGAGGCCCTGCTCTCTGTCCCATTGAAAGGGTTAACAGAATTTAGAAGTATTTAAATGCTGAAATGCAAACCTAAAGAGAAGCTTGTCCCTCTCCTCTGGCCTACAGAAGCCGAAGGCCAAGAGGAGATAATGTATATAGAAGACACAAGATGCTCTATTGTCAAGTACGCCCAGGGTGGGTCAACACCCAAAATGCTTATCTGTAACAATAATGTGTGTGTTTACGTAGTTTCTAGAAGGTTATCAGTTAGAGACACTGAAGTGGCAAAATATGATAAAAACGTGTTTTTGAATGGTTGATCCGATAAGGGAGGTGTGTGCCCATGACACAGCGAAAAAACATGTATATAAGGTGACTATAAAGTTGAAGTACTTCGGCCACATCATGAGGAGACAGCAAAGCCTAGAGAAGACAATCATGCTGGGGAAAGTGGAAGGCAAAAGGAAGAGGGGCCGACCAAGGGCAAGATGGATGGATGGCATCCTTGACGTGACTGGACTGACCTTGAAGGAGCTGGGGGTGGTGACGGCCGACAGGGAGCTCTGGCGTGGGCTGGTCCATGAGGTCACGAAGAGTCGGAGATGACTGAACGAATGAACAACAACAAGGTGACTGAAAGATCCAAATGTTAGAGACAGCCTTCTTTGAAGACACTGGTCTGTCTTGGCTGTTTCTCCCTGTGTGGCCACATCTGAATAAAGAGATTTTGCTTCACCTACGGAGACTACTTGCTTTCTGTCACCAGCCTTGGGGTGCCTAACTAAAGGGATACCCTTCACCATCAACGTGGCTGGTGGGGACGAGGGACGGGGCCATCTCGGTGGTGACCCCCCCCCCATGGAATTCACTCCCCAGTGAAATTAGATCGGCATCCTCCCTCCTTTCTTTCAGAAGAAAACTGAAGACATGATTGTGGAACCAGGCTTTTGGCTAATGGATATAGCGGTACCTGAACAGTTAATTGGACCAGACGGTTGTTATAATGGAAATGTCTTTATGATTGGATAACTAATGTTTTAATGTATTGTATTGTATGATCCAGTGAGAAATGTAACATGTCATTTTTCCCCATATTTTCCCATTAAACGGAATGGAGAAAAAGTAAAACATTCCTTCCTAAACAGAAAACCCAAAAGTCTCAATCTGCCTGTATTACAGCTGTGTGTCTCCAGCAATTATCTATAACACTTGGGTGGATCTTAATCAACTCTGCAGTCAGTTACTACCGACACTGTAATTTGTAGGAGCTTTCTTCTCAGTGTAGCACAATATATAATTAAAGGTATACATTTCCAAATCTATTTCTGACTGTCTAAAGATGTATATTTCTGAAAGGCTCCTCACATTTGCAACAGTTCAGTGCACAAGACCCATGTGAAAGTGAGGAATGGAAGGATTATAAAATAAGGATGGGGCATTTTCCTGCTTCTTGGCAGAATGGGGTTGGACTGGATGGCCCATGAGGTCTCTTCCAACTCAATGATTCTATGATTTTATGGTGGAGAGTCAGGAAGAGGGAAGGATGAAGGAATAGAATCATAGAGTTGGAAGAGACTTCATGGGCCATCCAGTCCAATCCCATTCAAAGCACCCCTGACAGATGGCCATCCAGCCTCTTTTTAAAAGCTTCCAAAGAAGGAGCCTCCACCACACTCCGGGGCAGAGAGTTCCACTGCTGAACAGCTCTCACAGTCAAGAAGTTCTTCCTAATGTTCAGGTGGAATCTCCTTTCTTGTAGTTTGAAGCCATTGTTCCACATCCTAGTCTCCAGGGCAGCAGAAAACAACTTCACTCCCTCCTCCGTATGACTTCCTCTCACATACTTATACATGGCTGTCATATCTCCTCTCAGCCTTCTCTTCTTCAGGCTAAACATGCCCAGCTCTTTAAGCCGCTCCTCATAGGGCTTATTCTCCAGACCCTTGATTGTTTTAGTCGCCCTCCTCTGGACACATTCCGGATTGTCAATATCTCTCTTCAATTGTAGTACCCAGAATTGGACACAATATTCCAGGTGTGGTCTAACCAAAGCAGAATAGAGGGGTAGCATGACTTCCCTAGATCTAGACACTATGCTCCTCTTGATGCAGGCCAAAATCCCATTGACTTTTTTTGCTGCCACATCACATTGTTGGCTCATGTTTAACTTGTCCACGAGAACCCCAAGATCTTTTTCACACGTTAGGCTCTCGAGCCAGGTATTGTCCCACATTTTGTATCTTTGCATTTCATTTTTTTCTGTCTGTGGAGTATCTTGCATTTGTCACCGTTGAACTTCATTTTGTTAGTTTTGGCCAATCATCTCTCTAATGTGTTCAGATTGTTTTGAATTCTGCTCCTGTCTTCTGGAGTATTAGCTATCCCTCTTGATTTGGTGTCGTCTTCAAACTTGATGGTATTGCCTTCGAACCCTTCGTCTAAGTCATTTTATAATCTGGATGAAGCATGTTGTAAAAACATTTTATAATCTGGAAGAAGCACTTTGAGGTGGGAAGATAGGAAAGGGAGAGAGAGATGAAAACTATAAAATCTGGATGTGATGATTTGGGCTGAGTAAGTGAGAGAAGAAGGAAAAGACCTAGAATTTGGGTGAGATGTTCCGAGGTGGAAAAGTGACTGTAGAAGTTGAGAGATGGAGGGGAGGGCTTGAAATCTGGATGAGGCATTTCATGGTAGGAAACATGGAAGATGGGGATTAAAACTCAGATGAGGTTCTTCATGGTGGTTGAAAGAATAGCCAAAGGGCAACAGAGGTAGTGGAACAAAGACAGTAGGCATGTGCAATCCATTAAGAAAATGGTTCTAAACTCCTTCCAAAAATAGGGGGCTGTAGCACTTCATTTCTTAAGTCTTTCCGAAGTTTTGGTGGTCCAAATTTCAGAACTAATAAAACTTGCGAATCTTTGTAAGTACTTAATTAATGGTGGTTGTGATTGTTCAATAAGGAAAACACTGTCAGTGGGGAAACTTGGCGGGGGGCTTCTCTCTCCCTCATTTTTGATAGACCTTGGCGTTTGGAAGTTGTAAATACTGTAGTTCACCTACAATCAAAGAGCATTCTGAACCTCACCAAAGATAGAATTGGGCCAAACGTCTGACACAGAAGCCCCATGACTAATAGAAAATACTGTGTTTTCTGATGGTCTTTGGTGACCCCTCTGATACCCCCTCGCGACCTCCCCAAAGATCCCAACCATAGGTTGAGAAACGCTGGCCTAGTGCTTATGTTTAAATCTAAGCATGGGCCAACTTTGGCCTTCCAGGTGTTTTGGACTTCAACTCCCAGAACTCCTAACAGCCGGTAGGGCCAAAGTTTGCTCGTGCCTCGTTATAGATAGAGCCTGCTGTCGTAATAGTTTGAGCCTTGACAATCCAATGAAATACATCCAGGAAAGCACAATCGAAGCACTTCTGACAGATAGCCATCCAGCCTACTTAGAAACCTTCAACATGCTGCCAGGCAGCATATTTCATAGTCGAACGCCCTAGATTTTTTCCCCTTCCTCTGTACTGCTAATTGAATAAAAGCAAAATACTCTTATTTCCTGCCATTGCCTGGAGACATCTCTCCTCTGATATTTCATCAAGGTTTCCCCACTTCTTGGTGCTTCCTTGCCTTTAGCACGTTTGGCACTCTCTGGGTGAGAAAATGCCTTGTGGGCAGCTTTTGTCTCTCTGCCTTCGTGAATCGGCACTTGGCTGCGTCGTTATCCTTTTAGGGATGAAATAGAGTTCAAAAAGAAAGCTGTTTACAATTAATTTCAATGCGTTAAAAAAAAGAAAGCCGTGACAACAGGCCAAAAAACAAATGCTAGAACACAGAGATCTAAACTTCTGTAGCTAAATTATTAGACCAAACTTCAACATTTAGCAGAATATTTAGGAGGTAAGAAGTTGTTCTTTGGTTTTGACCACATGTCCCAATTGTATCCTATTATTCCACTTTAACTGCCATGGCAACATTCTATAGATTTGTACTTGAAGGGAGGCACTAGGGCTCTCTTGGCTGAGAATTCTGAACACTTAAAACTCCAAATGTGGAATTATAGCGCTATAATTTTGTAGAATGAAAGGGTTCCTGGACTGTAAATTCTGGTTGCAGTTGGGTCTTCATCATGTCCTTCTCTAGGAAAAATACTCTGAAAATTGTTCTCCTGTAGGTCCCAGAATGAGGGGTATCTTTCACACTGCACCCCCAGTGTCGCTGTTATTGTTATGGCTTCCTCTCATTGAATTCTGGGATTTTGTAGTTTGCCGAAGCCTTTTATTACAGATTCCGAATCTGCCGTAACACTACAAATCCCAGGCCTCCTATGTATCATAACGTATCCAGTGTAATTTCTACTACTACTAATAATAATAATAACACTTTATATATATTCTGCCCTATCTTCCCAAGGAGACTCAGGGCAGATCACAGTACACATTCCTTATGGTGATGTAAAATGCCTCCCCTGCTTGTTTTAGCAGTATGTAATTTCTCTACTTACAGCTCAAGCTGTTTTTGAACTGCTTAGGTTAAAAATAAGCTGGGCTGCCAATTGAGAGCTCATGCCGACTGTTCTGTCACGCGCTGGGCCTGTAAAGAATTTCCTTTAGAACAAGACGTGCAACCTTTGCCCAGAGGGAAGCCAGGGGGCCCAAGGAGAAGTTCTCAGAGGTTTTCCACCACAAATGACCTTTAGATGGCTTGTGAAGTATAACAAAGTCTTTTATTAATGAACAATCAAACAGAAACTTCTCTTGTCTTCAATAAAGCTAAACAAATGCTGCCAAGCTTTATGCAACTGGTGACTTCCTAATCTTGCCCACGAAGGACAGGCAACTGTCTTCAATAACTTCTTCTTTACTTTAAAGGAAAATCCCCTTTTTAACTTCTCCCAGGCTGACTGTAATCTAACCCTTACTGATGTGGGCTCTGCTACCGGGTCGAACCGCATCTCAAACGCTGAGTGGACCTACCAGTAAAGTCTTAGATACTCTCCAGCTGGAGTTCTTTGGTCTTTAGGGCTGTTTTCCTGGAAATCTTTAGAGACTCTTAAGACTGTTTCCCCCCGGAAAGTCTTAAGGGTTGAAGCTTTTGTACAGGGGAAGCTTTCCTTGCTGAGACTAACTAAAATTGGCTGCCTTCCCTTCCCAATTGCCCTGAGCAAGGGACGGGACCAAAACTTAACGATGATGGACAGGTGACTTGCCCTATGACTGCAACCAAAGGAAGCCACCTATCTGCAGAGTCCCTGAAACCTAGGACTAGAAGCCAACATTTAATACAAAGCAAATAAAGTTGGAGCTCCTGGTACAGTACCAGAACACCGACCCAGTGCTTTGAACTGGCAGCCTTTCAGATGGTAGATCTTATCATTGCTGGTGATTTACCAGCTGTGCTAAAGCTCGGCCCAATTGAATTTGGAGAGGCTTCTGGTTCCAGAGACCAGCTTCTTCCCAAAGTAGGAGATGCTCTTCAGTAACTGTAGTATAATTTACCTGTATTGTACATATATATATTCTCTGTGTCAGGGGTCCTCAAACTTTTTAAACAGAGGGCCAGGTCGCAGTCCCCCGAACTGTTGGAGGGTCGGATTATGATTTGAAAAAAAGCATGAATGAATTCCTATGCACACTGCACATATCTTATTTTTAGTGCAAAAAAAAAGCTTTAAAACAATACAATAATTAAAATGAAGACAATTTTAACAAACACAAACTTATTAGTATTTCAATGGAAAGTGTGGGCCTGCTTTTGGCTGATGAGATAAGATTGTTGTGTGCTTTCAAGTCGTTTCAGACTTCGGTTGAGCCTGAGCGAGGGCTGGGTAAATTACCTTGGAGGGCTGTATCTGGCCCCCAGGCCTTAGTTTGAGGAGCCCTGCTCTATGTACTTAGTGGTTTCCATAATCCGTGGTCCGTGGACCACCAGAGGTCCCCAAGAACAAAAAGTCCGTGGCCCCACCATTTACTCCACTGTTGCCTCAAAACCACGCGGCAACGAGAGCAACTGGTCTTGCGAAACTCTTACAGTGCTGAGACAACGGGGATGTCAGGAGGGGAGAGGCTGACTACTCACGAAAGACTACCATTACGACATCAACTCTAGCTTACTCAATATGGTTTTCTGTGGGTGAACAGATGGTGACCACTGGATGGCATCTGTCTTGTATCAGAAATTAGAGCTGATGTGGTCTATACAATGCAATTTTCTGAATCAGCACCCCAAATAACCAAACTGAAACGAAAGTTGACCAAAAACTGATTCGTAACCCTTTTGGTACTAACGTTGGAGAGTGGTCCCTGGTCAAAAAAAGGTTGGGAACCACTGATGTAACTCTGTGTCACTCTTATGCCAGAAGTCATTTGTTCAATAGGTTGACTATTCATGATTTTGCTAACTCTGGGAAATCTGGGTATGAAGTTATACTATAATAACAAATATATTTTCAATTCCTAGAACACACAATAATACAGTTTGCTATGAAAGACCTGTATTTCCAGGTATAGTTGTGCCTTTGAACTCGCATTCAGCACTCATACTTTGCCTTTTTTTGTGTGTCCAGCTTACATGTAAAGGTACAATGTGACCGTAACCTTTCCCATCCTTTTTGTAATGAATGCATAAACTCTCTTTTTACCCAATACACACTTAATTATATTGACTCTTTTGCTAATAGCAACGCCGCAACTGAACCAATTTCCTCACATTCAAAAGCCTTCTAACAATGTCCCTATAACCCAAAGGATTTTTGTTTTTCATTTCTGACATTAGCTGCTACACATTCAAGTGCTTTGAAAGGAATATATTGGGAATCCTGGCTGGGCATATATCTTTTTTGCAAATTGGCACTTAATTCTCCCATCCCAACTCTTTCCCCTTTCAAAAGGATTGCAAGAAGCAAGTAAACAAAGGGAATGCATGACTTTACAGGAGAAATGTTGAACTTGTGGATTCATAGAAATACAGGCTATAATAAAGAGTGGAGTTAAACATCCTTAAACTACAGTTAGGTGTTAAATGTGATTTTATAGGTTCCCCCTTCCATAATTTCTAGTTTGTAGCTGTGCCTTACCAAACTAGAAGACAAATGTCAACCAGGGCTGATGGGAACTGCAGTCCAAAATAACTAATAACATCAGATTGAGGAAAGTTGACCAAAGGGTGCATCTACACTTTAGAATTCTTGCAGTTTGACACCACTTGAACTGCCTTGGGTCAATGCTATGGAATTGTAGTTGTCGTTTGACAAAGTGTTTATTAGCCTTGTATCACCAAACTGTGCTGTGTATATCACCAAACTGTAAATCTCAGAATTCCATAGCACTGAGCCATGACAGTTCAAGTGATGCCAAACTGCTTTAATTCTACAGTATAGATCAGCGTTTCTCAATCTGGGGGTCGGGGTTACAAGGGAGGTCAGAGGGGTCGGCAAAGACCATCAGGAAACACAGAATTTTCTGTTGGTCATGGGGGTTCTGTGTGGGAAATTTGGCCCAATTATATCATCAGAGGGTTTCAGAATGCTCTTTGTAGGTGAACGATAAATCCTAGATACTACAACTCCCAAATGTCGAGCTCTATTTTCCCCAAACACCACCAGTGTTCACATTAGGGTATATTGATTATTCTTGCCAAGTTTGGTCCAGATCCATCATTGTTGCTTCCACAGTACTCTCTGGATGTAGGTGAACTACAATTCCCAAACTCAAGGTCAATGCCCAACAAACCCTTACAGTATTTTTTTGTTGGTCATGGGAGTTCTGTGTGCCAAGTTTGGTTCAATTCAATCACTGGTGGAGTTCATAATGCTCCTTGATTGTAGGTGAACTATAAATCACAGCAACTACAACACCCAAATGACAAAACTAATCCCCTCCAACCCCACCAGTATTCAAATTTGAGCGTATCGGATATTTGTGCCAAATTTGGTCCAGTGAACAAAAATACATCCTGCATATCAGATATTTACATGATGATTCATAACAGTAGGAAGATTAGAGTTATGATGTAGCAACCAAAATAATGTTATGGTTAGGGGTCACTACAGCATGAGGAACCTTATTAAGGGGTCACAGCATTAGGAAGGTTGAGAAACACCGGTCTAGATGCATTGAGGGACCCCTGGTGGCGCAGCGGGTTAAACCGCTGAGCTGCGAACTTTCTGACTGAAAGGTCAGCAGTTTAGCCCCAGCTTCTGTCAACCTAGCAGTTAGAAAACATGCAAAAGTGAGTAAATCAATAGGTACCTCTTCTGTGGGGAAGGTAAGCACTTCATGCAGTCATGCCGGCCACACGAACTAGAAGGTGTCTATGGACAACACTGGCTCTCTGGCTTAGAAATGGACTTAATGTCAAGGGAAACCTTTACCTTTACTTAGATGCATTGAACTTCTACAAAAAATCTCATATTGTAACCAGTTTCCATTCTCCTATAACTTTCCATTTTTATTTTGTTTATCTTTATTTTATTTTTTGCCCATTGACCTGTAGAAATGGTACTTTAGATTGTTTCAAAGGTGGCAACAGCATTGTATCCATGGCCAATTCTCCTTACCAGGTCTCTTTTGCAGGGCACATGATATTATTTAAAGCGCCCACTTTTTGCTTGATGTTCAGGCAGTGCTTCTTGGATCACGGTCCAGAGTGACTCCCAGGTATTTGGGTGCACTGCAATGCTCCAGTGGGATTCCTTCCCAGGTGATCTTCAGAGCTTGGGATGCTTGTCTGTTCTTAAGATGAAAAGCACATGTCTGTGTTTTAGATGGATTAGGGATCAGCTGGTTTTCCCTGTAATAGGCAATAAGAGCACCTAGAGCTTCAGAGAGCTTCTATTCTACCGTCTCAAAGCTCCCTGCTTGAGCGGTAATGGCACGATCATCAGCATAGATGAAGCTCTCTGTCCCTTCTGGCAGTGGCTGGTCATTTGTGTAGATGTTGGACATGGATGGAGCAAGCATGCTCCCCTGAGGCAGACCATTCTTCTGTTTCCTCCATCTGCTTCTTTGGCCCTGGTACTCAACAAAAAAGCTCCTGTTTTGTAGCAGGTTTCCTATGAGGCAGGTGAGGTGGTAATCCTTTGTGATATTATACATTTTACTCAGGAGGAGGTGGTAGTTTACAGTATCATAAGCTGCTGACAGGTCTATGAAGATAATATCATACGAAAACTGACTGGCACAACCTGGGGATGACAACCAGATACAGTGAAGACATCTGCCCTTGTGCTGTGCTATGCATGCCTAGTGTGAAACACATCTCACCATGCTAAAACAGTGGATGTGGCTCTAAATGATTATCACGGGATGTCTGCACCCTACGCCACTGGAGAAATTACTGTTTAGCCGGTATTGCACCACCTGACATCCACCGGGAAGTAGCAGCCAATAGTGAAAGGACCAAGGCAGTGACATCTCCAGCCCATCTTCTGTTTGGGTATCAGCCAGCACGCCAACGACTTAAATCAAGAAATAGTTTTCTAAGATCTACAGAGACACTCGATGGAACACCCCAGCAAGCAAGAGTCCAAAAGTGGCAGGCTCAAACCCAGAACCTCAATCAATGGCTGATACCAAATGAGAGACTCCCCCCTGGGCACACAGAAGACTGGGCGACTTGGAAGGCACTGAACAGACTGTGCTCTGGCACCACGAGTTGCAGAGCCAACCTCAACAAATGGGGCCACAAAGTGGAATCCACGACATGCGAGTGTGGAGAAGAGCAAACCACTGACCACCTGCTACAATGCAACCTGAGCCCTGCTACATGCACAATGGAGGACCTTCTTGCGGCAACACCAGAGGCACTCCAAGTGGCCAGATACTGGTCAAAGGACATTTAATCAACTACCAAGCTTGCAAACCTTGTGTTTTGTTTGTTTGTTTGTTTGTTTGTTTGTTTTAATGCAATACAACTGTTTTGGTTCTCTCCTGACATGGTAAATAAATAAATGCAGCGTGCATGCCAAAATATGGAGTCATATAGTTGGAAGAGATCCCAAGGTCCATCTAGTCCAGCCCCAGCCATGCAGGAAAAGCACAATCAAAGCATCCCTAACAGTTGGCCAAAGCCTCCAAAGAGAGAGCCTCCCCTGGATTCTGAGGCAGAGAGTTCCACTGTTGAAGAGCTCTTCTTATGCTCTGCTCAGGAAGTTTTCCTAATAAAGTTCAGGTGAAATCTCCTTTCCTGTAATTTGAACCTGTTGCTCCAAGTCCTAGATTCCAGGGCAGCAGAAAACAAGCTTGTTCCCTCTATGTTTTAGACACATAGAATTGTAGATTTCTTTAAGTTTTTCTGTTCACTTTGGATTACAAGAAGATACTAGTGATAAGGGGAAAGCAGACAAATAAAAAACGATCCTTTTACTGGCTTTTCCACTGCCATAACAGGCCTTTTGGAAACAATGATGTGAACTTTCATCATTTTCCATCTTCTGAAATTCACTCTGGATTCCTGCACTTAGTGGGCGGCTGAAGGTGGAGGTAACATTTCCACTCCACTGTATATCTCCCAATGTTGAGAAATGGCAAGCAAGCTCCCATTTAGTGCTTTATTTATTACAGGCAATCGTTTTGCAAGGAGCAGAGTTCATTAAAGAGCTTTAGTACTTCCCCACATCGGCTGCCATAAATATTGTGCCGCAAATGAATCCCAAATGGCAGATGCAGAGAGAATAGAAATGCGGAGCTTGGCCGTCATAACCTTTGATGGTGACTTTGCAATCTTGCAAGCAAAATGAGAGTCTGACTTTTTAAATGGATTTTGGAATTTTAAGTCGTAGAAGCCAATATAACTATGAGTGTGTCTATACTGTTGAATTAATACAGTTTGACACCACTTCAACTGCCATGATTCGATGCTTTGGTGCAAAGTTGTAGTATTACAAGGTCTTCTCAGTGTCTTGCCCAACTCTCGTGGTTCAATAGAATTGAGTCATAGCAGTTGAAGTGGTGCCAAACTGCACAATTCCACTGTGTAGATCAGTGTTTCTCAACCTTCCTAATGTCGTGACCCCTTAATAGAGTTCCTGATGTTGTGGTGACCCCCAACCATAAAATTCTTTTCATTGCTACTTCATACAATAGGATTGTGCAGGTACAGCTGTACCAGGAGCTCCAATTTTGTTTGTTTTGCATTTAATGTTTGTTATAGTCCTAAGTTTCAGGGACTCTGCAGATAGGTGGCTTCTTTTGGCTGCAATCATAGGGCAAGCCACCTGTCAATTATAGTTAGGTTCCCTGGTCCCACCCCCTTTTTGGGTTTTGGTGAGAATAGGAGCCATTTTGAGTTCAGTCCACACAGAGAAGCTTTCCATGCAGGACATAATACCAAGAGCTCCTGTAGAAAGCTTCGTCTTCTACAGCTTGACTGGGGTTATACAGCCCACGGCTTGGCCGAGGATCATACAGCCTTAAAGCTCCTTTGCGGAGGGACTTCAGCCAGCCATCACTGAAACCTGAACTCCTTTTCCTCTGGAAGTCTACAAAGCTCTGCCTGGTAAGGGTCACTCGCGGAAGCCATTAGCAGTTGGTACCGAGTGTAGGGGCTCCACGCCATCAGAGTCAAAGACAGACTGCCCAGATTAGAAGTTAGGATTAGTTACAGTTAAGAAGATAGTGCCTGTTCCCTGTGGACAAGATTGAGAGAGAGCCAATAGACTGTTAAGAAAGCCTTAAAGTGCCTGTTTGTTTTCATTAATAAAGAACTTTGTTGAACCTTTAAGCAATCTAAAGACTCTGTTTTAAGGAAATCCAAAGGCCTTTAATCTGAGGCAGCCCCGGCGTCCCGTTGGGCACACGGAATTTATGTCCTGTCTACAGTCTTATGCACAGGCCCAGCGTGCGACAGCACAAGAATACTTCATGCTATTCTAATAATATAATACAATATAATACAATATATTGTATATAAATATATTTATAATATTATATTGTAATGCAATATAATAATATTATAATTATATATTTATATTACATGTAATATTACTAATAATATTACGATATAGTGGTATGGTGCAATATAGAAATGTTTAATGCTGATATTGTACTATGCTAATATTGTATGTAATATATACCTTATAAGCCGCACTGAGTCCCCTTCAAGGTGAGAAGGGCGGCATATAAATATTGTAAATAAATAAATACCTGTACTTTTGCTACTGTGATGAATCATAATGTAAATATCTGATATGCAGGATGTATTTTCATTCACTGGACCAAATTTGGCACAAATAGCCAATATGCCCAAATTTTAGTACTGATGGGGTGGAGGGGGACTGATTTTTTCATTTGTGGTTGCTGGATTTATAGTTAACCTACAATCAAAGAGCATTCTGAACCCAGCCACAATGGATCTGCACCAAACTTGGCACACAGAACTCCTATGACCTAAACAGTTTGGGACCCATCTACCTGCGTGACCGCATTTCTGTATACGAACCCACATGATCTCTTCGTTCATCTGGAGAGGCCCTGCTCGCGATCCCACCTGCATCGCAGGCACGATTATTGGGGACGAGGGACAGGGCCTTTCGGTGGTGGCCCCACGACTCTGGAACTCCCTCCCCAAGGACATCAGGCAGGCCCCAACGTTGGCAGTTTTTAGAAGGAGCTTGAAGACGTGGATGTTCCAGTGTGCCTTCCCAGAATAAGGACTCCCAAGCAATATGTCCCAAATGCACTTTACGAGAGAGTTAGTACTGTCTGCACGCCCACCTTTCTTTAAAATATCCAACCTATTTCCCTGGACATGCCCAGCATTTTAAAAAATTTAATTTCTTACATTTGGCCCTGCCACAGGTTTTTAATTGTGTCATGTCTTGTTTTGTTTTGTTATGAGTTATTTATTGTTGTATTGTTGTTATGTTTTATGATGTATTTGGGCTCGGCCTCTTGTAAGCCGCACCGAATCCTGCGGAAGATGGTAGCAGGGTATAAATAAAGGATTATTATTATTATTATTATTATTATTATTATTACCAAAAGAAAATACTAGAAGGGTTTAGTGGGCATTGACCTTGAGTTTTGGAGTTGTAGTTCATCTACATCCAGAGAGCACTACAGACTTAAACAGTGATGGATCTGGACCAAACTTGGCATAAATACTCTATATGCTCAAATGTGAACACTGCTGGAGTTTGGGGAAAATAGACCTTGACATTTGGGAGCTGTAGTTGCTGGGATTTAATTTATAGATCGCCTACAATCAAAGAGCATTCTGAACCCTACCAATGATAGAATTGGGCCAGACTTCCCACACAGAACCTCCACGTGTTGAAGGGACTCACTGGCACAAGTCTCTCTCCAGCCTCGTGTGCTGTCCCTTGCCTGCACATGTACATCGCACTGCCATGTGCCAAGCATGCCTGCTCTCCCCTCCCCTCTTAGAGTCTCAAACAGCCCTCCCCTTGGATGAGAGGCCAGCTGAGAGGCTGGCCAATCACAGCAGAGAAGGGCTTTTGGTGGGAGGTTTTGCCATCTGTTTCCAAAAAGGAAGAGATGAACAGGCAGAGAGGTCTTCAGCTTTCTCTGGCAAAAGGGTTCCTAAGAATCGCTGGTGTAGATCCATCTCTAGCAAAATTAATGCTCACACCTATTAATTTAGATTTAAGTCAAACATGCTTGTGTTGAATAATTAGTTTTGATGCTTTTAGCTTATAGATAAAAATAGTATAACATACTGCATGGGCCTTATGTAGCCACAAATCCTATTAAAAAAAACACGCCACCAAAATGAACCACATAAACAAAAAGTGACAAATTTAATAAGCAAGGAGATTTGGAACATATAATTTTTCTAATTAGAACAAATGACAAGTTTAGCGAGGGAAGTGGCAGCTTGGAACACTTCATTCTGTAATCGTTAAGGCAAACAATATAAACCCCAGTTCACAGCCATGGAAGTTACAAATCAGAACATGTCATTCTACAAATTCGCACGGTGTTTGGAACAGGGAGCCATCAATATGCTGGTGCCTCCCAGCTATATTTCCCTTGGTATCTGAGACGCTCTAGATTAGAGGTTTCCAAATCTGGGAAATGAGTAAATTGTTACAGTAAGTCGTAGCAGGGTCAAGTGTGTGTTAAAGAAAAACCTTATGATGTTAATTATTATGTGCAGCTGGTAATGTAGGTCACCTAGCATGTTTGGGCCACCCCTGGTATAACTGTATGGATTTTAGAATACAGTTTAGAGAAGCAATATGCGGTAATGCTGCTATGCTTTAACAGCGATGCTCTTTGCTATGGTGGAATAGCTATTTACTCAAGGTTTATGATTTGCTCTCTCATTTGAATGAAGATGAAGAAGCCTTATTCTGTGTTACTTACAAGGACTATGTAAGTTTGTTCCACTGTTTGATTTTGTATGCAACACTGCAAGTTTATGCCTCTGCTGATAATAGTAAAGATTTCCTATTCCTTTTTTCCTCTTGCTTATGTGTCTTTTGCATGGGACTTGGCTAAAATACACTGTGCAACATCCATGGTCTGGGTTTGTTCCCACTTTCTCTGGAAAACTTATTTATTTATTTATTTATTTACGATATTTATATGCCGCCCTTCTCACCCCGAAGGGGACTCAGAGCGCTTACAAGTTATCAGATTAGTAGTATATAAAAATAAGTGCAAGGTGAAGGCACCCTCCCACTCCCAAAGTAGCCCAGGTCCATAGACCAGTCTTCCTAAGTTGTCATTTAAGATGGCGTGTTGAGGGAGCTGCAACGGAGGACAGTTTCGAATGCAGCCGGCGGCAATGGTACGACTAAGAGGTAGGTGTAAAGTGGTTCTAAGGAACCTGGCAGCAATGATAGATGTGAATAAGCCTCGAAAGAATCAGCCTCTGCACACCACTATGAAGATTGATAAGAGCAGCAAGAGGGCATCAGAGGCGATGGAGCAGACAGGAGTAATCACAGCCAAGAGCAGGAACAGCAATAGCAGATGGTGGCTGTGTTAGCTTTATGAAATTATGAAAACATAATTTTAGAGTATAGTATGACTATTCAAATTTGGATTCCCAAAACTGCAAGTAATTGTGAGTCCTGTTGAACAAATGACTTCTGTTGGAAGCATGTCACATACTTAAATGTGGATTCCCAAAATTTCAGGTAACTGGCTCCTATTGAACAAATGAATTATGTTGGAAGGATGTCACATACTCTTCTTGGAGGATCTAGGAAATATCTGGAGAGGATACTTTTCTAGACATCGTTAGGTCATCCAATCTCACACTATTGTCAACTTCCAGCAAAGCATACCATAGCATCACTTGGAAGAACTAGAAAATACCTAAAGAAGGACACGTTTTATCAGGTGAATTTAAATGTAATCTCCGGTATCAGAAATTGTACTCTACTCTTGTTTTCATGTCTTGTCCTTGGAAGCCCAGTGGAGTCATTGACTCAAGAGTTACTGGAGTCAGCATTGTTTGGCCAGCCAATGGTGCATCTAAACCAGGCATGGGCAAACTTGAGCCCTCCAGGTGTTTCGGATGTTTAACTCCCACAATTCCTAACAGCTGGTAGGCTGTTAGGAATTGTGGGAGTTGAAGTCCAAAATACCTGGAGGGCCCAAGTTTGCCTATGCCTGATCTACACTATAGAAATAATAATGCAGCTTGACAACACTATAACTGCTTTGAATGAATGCTATGGGATCTTGTGAGTTGTAGTTTGGTGAAGCACCAGCACTCTTTGACAGAGAAGACTAAACCTTATAAAGCTACAACCTACAGGATTCCATACCAGTTATCTACTTAACAGTCATGGGTCCATGGACCATAATAAAGTGTTGTTGTTGTACACATACCGGTTGCAAGTGGTGTCAAACTGCATTCATTCTACAATGTAGATTCAGTCCCAGGTAACTTGGTTATGGTGTTTTGTGATTTGCCATCAGGCAGTCTGGATGACCATCTGCCTGATGGCAAATCACAAAACAGTGCTTTGATTGTGTTTTCCTGTATGACAAGGGTTGGGTTGGCCCTTGTGGTCTCTTCCGACTCTTATGATTCTAGGTTAGCTTCAGCTTATGGTGACCAAGTCTCCTCCTCTGCAGGTTCTTCAGCAGAGGTTGGGTGAAGAGCTTTGGTTGTGTGTTTCTGCATGGCAAGGGTTGGGTTGGATGGCCCTTGTGGTCTCTTCCAACTCTTATGATTCTAGGTTGGCTTCAGCTTATTATGACCAAGTCTCCTCCTCTGCAGGTTCTTCAGCAGAGGTTGGGTGAAGAGCTTTCAGGAGTGCTTTGATGGTGTATTCCTCCTTTTGCAGAATAGGATTTGGACTGGATGACTTTGGGGATCCTGTTCAAGTCTTACGCATCTAACACTTGATGACATTGCCGGGGGCAATCCATAGGTCTTAACCTTTGACCTGCAAATCTCACAGCCTAAATGGACACCCCTTGTGTACATAATATTTTGGACCATCCAGTGTTCCAAACCCCTTTATGAAGCCTTTCAAAAGCTATCCATGGCAGACACAAGACTAATGCATGGCTGGGAACTTCTCCAACATGTCTGACCTGGATTGCAGCCACAAACATACACAGTTAGGCATGTGTTGCAGCAGATACATTTCTGAACACGGGTTCTCTGCCTCTGTTCCAACCTGAGACACCCCATCCCCCCTTTTAATCTCAAAAAGATGGGGACTTTGGATTTCTTTTCAGCGAGACAAATGAATCGCATGGCTGGCATGAATCAGAGGGCCTGAATGCTTTTGATCAGCATGCGAGAGCTGCATCGCCTCCTTCCTCGATTGCCTGCCTACACCGTGGATTATATAAATTTAAAATGGGAAGCAGGAATGACTCATTAGCCTGGACCTAATGAGAATAGTTACATGTGCATCTTAATTCTTTCCCGCCTTCCCCAAAGGAAAGGAGCTTGGAAAAAAATGCCTCTTTAGTATCTGATGTAAAGCTGTTGTCTTTCTGCGGATTGCACCCTCTGCCTGAATTCCAAACCCACGTGCTGAAGACAGCTTCACGGGCAACTGGTCCATCTCAGGACAGAATTCAAAGGGCTGATTATGGTCTTTGAAACCCTATAAAGCTTGAGAGACCATATCTCCCTAAAGGAGCCTACCTAAGTTTTAAAGTTTCCCATGGAAATGCATCAACGCAATAGTATTAGTGCAGTATGATACCACTTCCAACTGCAATGACTCAGTGCAATGGAATCAGAGGAGTAGGAGTTTGTTGAAGCACCAGCACTAATTGGAAGAGAAGACACTTGTAGAATCAT
The DNA here is from genome assembly GCF_037176765.1 of Anolis sagrei. Taxonomy (NCBI): domain Eukaryota; kingdom Metazoa; phylum Chordata; class Lepidosauria; order Squamata; family Anolidae; genus Anolis; species Anolis sagrei. The sequence continues at coordinate 125,784,749 of NC_090026.1, read as the reverse complement.
AACTCCCATGATTCCATAGCATGGAGTCATGGGAGTTCAAGTGGTGTCAAGCTGAATTAATTCCACAATGGAGATGCACCCTGCTGGAAACAGCTGAATTTAGCCTAGAACTGAAACAAGAGGGCAATAGATTGAATTTTGTAATACTGAGAGTCCATTTGTCGCAGACACATTCTTTAGGTAACCAGTGATACACAATCATCATCAGATAGCCAATTTATTATTATTATTATTATTATTATTATTATTTATTAACTTTATTTGTACCCCGCTAGCATCTCCCGTAGGACTCGATGCGGCTCACATAGGCCGAAGCCACAAAACACAATACAATAAAACATAATACAGCAGCAATACCAAGCAAATCAAAAACAGTAAGCGAAATAAACAACAAAAATAACAATATCAGGACACTTTAAAACTGGGTTGGCCAGAGCAGTGGGTACAGAATTAAAAAGTGCTGAAGTGGCAGGAGGAATGTAGGATTATAAAAAGTGGTGTGCAGCAATCTTAATACAACTAAAGTGCTTCTGGGACTTGGTGATGGGGATTCCTACTCTGAGAAGGCACATTGGAATAGCCAGGTTTTTAAATTCTTTCTGAAGACAGCCAATGTAGGGGCCTGTCTAAGATCTTTTGGGAGGGCTTTCCAAAGACGGGGGGCCACCACAGAGAAGGCCTTGTCTCGCGTCCCCACCAGCCGAGCTTGCGACGCAGGTGGGATCACGAGCAGGGCCTCTCCAGATGACCGAAGAGAGCGTGTGGGTTCATAGATGGTGATGTGGTCACGCAGGTAGGGTGGTCCCAAACCATTCAGGGCTTTGTAGGTGAGCACCTGCACCTTAAATTGGGCTCGGAAAATAAATGGCAGCCAGTGGAGCTCCTGAAACAGGGGTCGACCTCTCTCTGTAATGAGCCCCAGTCAGCATCCTGGCTGCAGCCCGCTGAACCAGTTGGAGTTTCTGAGCCGTTTTCAAGGGCAGCCCCACGTAGAGTGCATTGCAGTAATCCAATCTGGAGGTGACCAAGGCATGGACCACCCCGGCCAGATCAGCCTTCGCGAGGTACGGTCGCAGCTGGCGCACAAGTCTCAGTTGTGCAAAAGCCCTCCCGGACACCGCCGACACCTGAGCCTCAAGCGTGAGCGAAGAATCCAAGAGGACTCCCAAGCTGCGGAAATCAAATAGACTACTTTATTAGAAGCAGAAGATGGAGAAGCTCCATTTATTTTCCAAAACAAAAAAGACCTTATCGCAGGTGGTCCTGGAATGTAGCACCCACGATAATTGAGGAACACTGTATTCAAATATTGGTGATAAATCAGTATATCATGTGATACATGAAGAGATGGTCAAGAGCAAAGAAAGTAACAGGTTCCCATGTCTTTTATAGTCCTGGAATTACAGCCGATTCCATCTTCAAAAGGCCAGCATCCTCAGATTGTAGAAACAGAACAAAAATGGCTCTCTTCCAGTTCTCGACCTTTTTTGTCACTGTGCAACTTTGCTTCCTGCTGAATCAAGTCAACACGTGAAGGCAAAAGAATTGAAAAGAAATGCAAGCCTTTCTTCCAGCATCTTTGGTAATGGGTTTGTTTAGCAGGTTCCTCATCAGCTCAAACCTCCAGGGTGATCAATAATTACCACCCCCTTGGATCTGCTCAACAATGAGCATCTGCTTTCAAAGGCCAATAAAGTGATTCGCTCTTTTGTGCAAACTCCTTGTCACCCCAGTTTTAAGTGCTCCGGTTCCATCTGTTCACACTCCTTAACTTTCCTTATTTACATACAGAACAAGCGGCGGGAGTTTCCGCGGCTCCTTCCAATGCAAAGTGTCAGAAATCAACGCAGCCGCCCTCCTCCACATGATGGGATGGGGAACCGTGGCAGAGCAGTCAAATATCGTTGAATGGCTCATTAATGCTTATGAAATGTAAATTGCTAATGCACAGCAATAGCCGAGCACTCCCCTAGAGAGCTCTCTCTCTCATACACAAAGATATTGGTAAGAGCACAATATCTTGGAAGGCGACATAATTGTTAACAACAAATTGCTCTCAATGGGAGCTTCTTGCAAGCGTGTTTATTGGGGCTTGGCATCGGAGCAAGTTGTGGGTTTCCCATTTTGAAATAAGTTGGGGTTTTTTTTTTCCAGAATTTTACAACCTGACAAATAGGCAACCATTAATGTATGGGTGTTTTGCGTGCTTCATTCCTCCACAAAAGCATGGCACAAGGACACCATTAGAGACTAAGATTTGAGATAATACGAGGGGTATTTTTTAAGTAAGGTCCGTTTTGTTGTAGACACTAATAGTTCGCCCGCATACCACAATGAGCACATGCGTCGTGTACCGGCATGCCTCGGGAACAACTGTGCTCAGTTTCCGCTCTGTAGCTAACCTGTACGGTTCTGTTCCATGCTTTAAAAATGTTTAAGACTATCAACTCACCCTCCACATGTGAGGTTCGCTCAGTGATACGGTTTCTGTCAGCAAGGAACCTGCCTGCTGCAGAAATTCATCGACAGATTTGTGAAGTGTACGGTGATACTGTTATGAGTGAAAGCAAAGTGCGTAAGTGGGTACGACAATTCAAAGATGGCCGTGACAACGTCCATAATGAGGACCGCTCCGGTTGCCTTCTTTGATTACAGACGATATGGTGGCTTCAGTTGAAGCGAGGATTCATGAGAACAGGCGCTTCACAATAACAGGTCTCTCAAATGAATTTCCTGACGTGTCGAGATCAGTGCTTTACAACATTGTTTCTGAACACGTAAAGTTTAGGAAACTGTGCTCCTGTTTGGTCCTGAAACTCCTAACAGAGGACCACAAAAACCAAAGTTTTGAGTGAACTCTTGGTTATCGGAGCAGGCGGCAGGTTTTTATGAAGAGGGTATTTTAAAATTGGTTCAGAGGTATGATAAGTTTTTGAACAAACTTGGCAACTATGTCGAAAAATATAGTGAAGTATGTACTTTCTGAAAATAAATTTACTTTTTTGAAATAAACTTTTGTTGTGTACTTATGTTCAAGCGGACCTTACTTAAAAAATATCCCTCGTAGATATCCTTGTTGGGCATGCAAAAACACCAGGAACACTGAGAAGAAAAAACTCATATAGTCCAATATTTTCATAGTATAGTTTGGTAATACAAATAGCCCCCTAGTCCAAGTCATTTAAATGTACATTTACAACATAAAATTAGATTCTCAGTAATTGCTACTGCTGTTGCCTTCCTCATCCACCTCATCTTCTCCATCTGTGCCATCTTTCCCATTTTCTTCCACATCTTCTTCCTCCTCACTCCCAACTTTTCTCCTCCACATCTCCAGCAGTGCCCAGAATTGGGCAGAATATTCTAGGTGTGGTCTGACTAAAGCAGAATAGAGGGATAGTATGACTTGCCTTGGTCAGACCACACCTAGAATACTGTGCCCAATTCTGGGCACCTCAATTGAAGGGAGATGTTGACAAGGTGGAATATGTCCAGAGAAGGGCGGCTAAAATGATCAAGGGTCTGGAGAACAAACCCTATGAGGAGCAACTTCAAGAGCTGGCATGTTTAGCCTAAAGAAAAGACTGAGAGGAGACATGATGAGGGCCAGGTATAATTTTTTTTTGTCGTGTCAGGAGAGACTTGAGAAACTGCAAGTTGCTTCTGGTGTGAGAGAATTGGCCATCTGCAAGGACATTGCCCAGGGGACACCCTGGATGATTTGATGTTTTTATCATCCTTGTGGGAGGCTTCTCTCATGTCCCTGCACGAGGAGCTGGAGTTGATAGAGGGAGCTTATCCGCCTCTCCCCGGATTCGAACCTGCAACCTGTTGGTCTTCAGTCCTGCCAGCACAAGGGTTTAACCCACTGTGCTACCAGGGGCTCCAGGTATAAATATGTAAGGGGAAGTCATAGGGAGGAGAGAGGTGCCCCCAGTGGTGCAGTGGGCCACTCTACAACCAGTCATCTTCCAGAAGTTGACCATAGAATCATCCTGGAAGACCTACAAATGCCTGAAGCTTTTGTTTTAGGAATGTCTAGGTCCTTTAGTACAATTTGATAGTATAATTTATAATTTATTTATTTACAGCATTTATAGCCCACCTTTCTCAATCATACTGTGACTCAAGGCTTGGCATGATTCGATGCCATGCATTCATAAAGGTGCAATTAAAAACAGTCAACATAACAATATAAAAACCATTAAAACATGTAGTCACCGATGTCATCTTGATAAAATCGTTTTCCAGTAACATCATCTGGCCATTTCATGTTCATTCATAGTTTCATGTTATCTATTCTGTTGCATTCTCAAAAGCTTGTTCAAAGAGCCAAGTTTTTACGTTTTTTCAGAAAGTCAGGAGGGAGGGGGACGATCTAATATCCCTGGGGAGGGAATTCCATAGTCAGGGGCCACCACTGAGAAGGCTCTGTCCCTCATCCCCATCAATCGCGCTTGTGATGCAGGTGGGATCGAGAGCAGGGCCTCCCCAGACGATCTTAAGCTCCCAGATGGTTCATAAGGAGAGATACATTCGGATAGGTAAGGTGGGCCCAAACGATTTAGGGCAGTGTTTCTCAACCCCTGAGGGGGTCGCGAAGGGGTGTCAGAGGGGTCTCCAAAGACCATCAGAAAACAGTATTTTCTGTTGGTCATGAGGGTTCTGTGTGGGAAGCTTGATTCAATTATATCGGTGGAGTTCAGAATGCTCTTAGATTGTAGGTGAACTATAAATCCCAGTAACTAAAACTCCCAAATGATAAAAATCAACCCCCTCCCAACCCCACCAGTATTCAAATTTGGGCATATTGGGTATTTGTAGCAAATTTGATCCAGTGAATGAAAATAGATCTTGCATAACTTATATTTACATGATGATTCATAACAGTAGCAAAATTACAGTTATGAAGTAGCAATGAAATAATATTATGGTTGGGGGTTACCACAACATGAGAAATGGTATCAAGGGGTCAGGGCATTAGGAAGGTTGAGAACCACTGATTTAGGGCTTTATATGGGGAAAGTAGAAGGTAAAAGGAAGAGGGGCCGACCAAGGGCAAGATGAATAGATGGCATCCTTGAAGTGACTGGACTGACCTTGAAGGAGCTGGGGGTGGTGACGGCCGACAGGGAGCTCTGGCGTGGGCTGGTCCATGAGGTCACGAAGAGTTGGAGACGACTGAACGAATGAACAACAACAAGACTAAAGCCAGCACTTTGAATTGTGCCCGGGAGCAGACTGGCAGCCAGTGGAGCTAATGCAACAGAGGAGTTGTACGCTCCCTGAATGCCACCTCCGTTAGTAACTTGGCTGCCACCCATTGGACCATTTGAAGCTGCCAAACAGTCTTCAAAGGCAACCCCACGTAGAGCACATTTGTTGTTGTTCGTTCGTTCAGTCGTCTCCGACTCTTCGTGACCTCATGGACCAGCCCACGCCAGAGCTCCCTGTCGGCCGTTACCACCCCCAGCTCCCTCAAGGTCAGTCCAGTCACTTCAAGGATGCCATCCATCCATCTTGCCCTTGGTCGGCCCCTCTTCCTTTTGCCTTCCACTTTCCCCAGCATAATTGTCTTCTCTAGGCTTTCCTGTCTCCTCATGATGTGACCAAAGTACTTCAACTTTGTCTCTAGTATCTTTCCCTCCAGTGAGCAGTTGGGCTTTATTTCCTGGAGGATGGACTGGTTGGATCTTCTCGCAGTCCAAGGCACTCTCAGAACTTTCCTCCAACACCACAGCTCAAAAGCATCGATCTTCCTTCGCTCAGCCTTCCCTAAGGTCCAGCTCTCACATCCGTAGGTTACTACAGGGAATACCATGTGAGAGCTGGACCTTAGGGAAGGCTGAGCGATTGCAGTAGTCTATATGGGATGTAACCAGAGTGTGGACCATTGTGGCCGAGTCAGACTTCCGAAGGTACAGGTGCAGCTGGTGCACAAATTTTAACTGTGCAAATGCTCCCGTGGTCACTGCCGAAACCTGAGGTTCCAGGCTCAGCGATGAGTCCAGGATCACACCCAACCTGCGAACCTAGGTCTTCAGGGGGAGTGTAACCCCATCCAACACAGGCTGTACCGCTATGCCCTGTTCAGCCTTACGACTGACCAGGAGTACCTCTGTCTTGGCTGGATTCAATTTCAATTTGTTAGCCCTCATCCAGATCGTCACAAATTCAGCATAGAATCATACTGGATCACCTCGCCCCCATCTACACTGCCATATAATGCTGTTTCAAACCTCATTATATGGCAGGCTCTAGAGAGAACACGTTATTCAAGTCTGCAAATAATCTAATCTGCAAAAGTGAAACGCATCTGCAAATGCGGAGGGCTAACAGTCTCTCTTTGTCAATCTGTTCTGCAGCAGAACTATCACAACATTCCATTTTAAGGTTTCCCCAGTTGCTGATCATTTCAAGGCACTTCCCTTCAAATTATCTCCAAACGGTCCTGGCACATACAGATGGAATTAGCTTTAATTTGAAGGATCCTCTTAGCTGGCTCAGTATTCTGTCGTCTTCGAACTCTGTGAAGATTTGATTTGGTCAGCCTGTTACTTGAATGGCAAATCAATGTTAAGTGGTGGATCCTTAAATTATATAAAAATGCCTCCGTAGCTAGAGAGAATGAAACTGAATTCTTACCGTATTGTCGAAGGCTTTCATGGCCGGAATCACTGGGTTGTTGTAGGTTTTTTCGGGCTATATGGCCATGGTCTAGAGGCATTCTCTCCTGACATTTCGCCTGCATCCATGGCAAGCATCCTCAGAGGTAGTGAGGTCTGTTGGAACTAGGAAAAAGGGTTTATATATCTGTGGAATGACCAGATATATGGGACAAAGGACTCTTGTCTGCTGGAGCTAGGTGCGAATGTTTCAACTGACCACCTTGATTAGCATTTGATGGCTTGAGAGTGCCTGGAGCAAACTTCTGTTGAGAAGTGATTAGATGTCCTTGTTTGTTTCCTCTCTGTTGTTGTACTGTTGTAATTTTAGAGTTTTTTAATACTGGTAGCCAGATTTTGTTCATTTTCATGGTTTCCTCTTTTCTGTTGACATTGTCCACATGCTTCTTGTGGATTTCAATGGCTTCTCTGTGTAGCCTGACATGGTGGTTGCGAGAGTGGTCCAGCATTTCTGTGTTCTCAAATAATATGCTGTGTCCAGGCTGGTTCATCAGGTGCTCTGCTATGGCTGACTTCTCTGGTTGAAGTAGTCTGCAGTGCCTTTCATGTTCCTTGATTCGTGTCTGGGCAATGCTGCTGCGTTTGGTGGTCCCTATGTAGACCTGTCCACAGCTGCATGGTACACGGTAGACTCCTGCAGAGGTGAGAGGATCCCTCTTGTCCTTTGCTGAACGTAGGATTTGTTGGATTTTCTTGGTGGGTCTGTAGATAGTTTGTATGTTGTGTTTCCTCATCAGCTTCCCTATGCGGTCAGTGGTTCCCTTGATGTATGGCAAGAACCCTTTTCCTCTGGGTGGGTCTTTGTCTTGACTCTCGTGGCTTGTTCCCGGTCTTGCAGCTCTTCTGATGTCTGAGGTGGAGTCTCCATTGGCCTGGAGAGCCCAGTTGAGGAGGAGGTGGGGTTCGCAGTAGGATAATGGCAGTAGGGTAAGAGAGCTATTGACAAGCTGGAATGTGTCCAGAGGAGGGCGACTAAAATGATCAAGAGTCTGGAGAACAAGCCCTATGAGGAGCGACTTAAGGAGCTGGGCATGTTTAGCCTGAAGAAGAGAAGGATGAGAGGAGATATGCTAGCCATGTATAAATATGTAAGAGGAAGCCACAGGGAGGAGGGAGCAAACCTGTTTTCTGCTTCCTTGGAGACTAGGACGCGGAACAATGGCTTCAAACTACAAGAGAGGAGATTCCGTCTGAACACGAGGAAGAACTTCCTGACTGTGAGAGCCGTTCAGCAGTGGAACTCTCTGCCCTGGAGTCTGGTGGAGGCTCCTTCTTTGGAAGCTTTTAAACAGAGGCTGGATGGCCATCTGTCAGGGGTGATTTGAATGCAACATTCCTGCTTCTTGGCAGAATGGGGTTGGACTGGATGGCCCATGAGGTCTCTTCCAACTCTTTGATTCTATGATTCTAATGGCAGTAGGAAAAGAGGAAGACCACTATCAAGGAATCCACATCTTTGCTGTGGATAACTAGAACTCTTGAAGGTCTTTTCTTCACAGGCTTGCCATGAATCAAAACTGATATGATATCACATGACAGCAACTTTATAAACACTATCCTAACATTATAAAAATTAAACAGTATCACAACCCCACCTACTAGCTGTTGTTGTTTTTTATTGTGTCAGAAGCGACTTGAAAATACACTGCAAGTCACTTTTGGTGTGAGAGACTTGGCCGTCTGCAAGGACGTTGCCCTGGGGACACCTAGATGTGTTACCATCCTGTGGAAGGCTTCTCTCATGTCCCAGCATGGGATGCTGGGGCTGACAGATGGGAGCTCACCCTGTCTCATGGATTTTATCCGCCGACCTTCAGGTCAGCAATTGAGCTGACACAGGGGTTTAACCTTTTGTAGTTTGGCAAAGTACTCCAACAGAGAAGGCTAATAACCTTAATACTACAACTCCCATGATTCCATAGCATTGAGCCATGGCAGTTAAAGCGCAGTCATGCTGCATTCATTCTACAGTGCAGATGCACCTCACTCTATGTATGACTAATTTTGGTACCAAGCCATTACTAGTTGAGTTCATGGAGTGACAGCAGAAAAGGTGAAAGCAAGGGCTTTGCTCTCTCCAGCCGGTGTATATATTTCTAAAGCTCTTCCTCCTCAATTTGTTCCTAAACCAATAAATAGAAAGTAGAAATCCTACTTTTGCAAAGAGCCTGCAAAGCTTCCCTCCTCCTCCTCCTCCTCTCCAAATGATGAAGCATTAATGCCTCTCATAACAACCTAATACTGGACTCAGTGGGTGAATCATGTTCCCTCATCAGATGTGTCCATAACGGCTAAGAGGCACAGGGTGTTTAATGCAGACAAGATATAAATGGCAAGATTGGGGGACTGAAGAGGGAGATTAGAAGAAAGACGGGCTTGAGATAATACCGGGCATATTACATAAATATTAGCATTGCTTGGTACAATTTGTCCTGTAACAGCGAGCGCTCTGCAAGCACAGTTAGGTTGCTGCATAAATCTGAATTAAAGCAGGAGATTGCCAAATGATAAGCGGATGATAAAATACTGTGTCCATAAAAAGTGTGACTGTACACTTGGAGCAATTCCAATAGCCATCCCATAAGGCTGGTAGAGCTGTAATGGAGTCTATTCCTCAAGGAGAAATTCACCATTTTCGGAAAAACCATACAAAACCAATCTGTCTGCAATCTATGGGAAGTACTTTGATGCATGAGAGATTGCAGGGTTAAGGCATGGTTTGTTTTTTCTTCTTCTCCTGAATCATTAGGAGGACTCTTGGAAGATAGTCTCCAGAATTGATAACAGATTGAAAACGATGTTTCGAGCAAATGAATCTTGGATGGATACTTGGAAACCCCAAAGGTTCCATCCGTTTGAAATGGCAACACAAGTATGTTTGGGTTTTGTAGATATGGAACACTTTCCCACTGAGAAATGTATGGAACATGCTCTACATGATGAGGGGGGGAAAAATCATCAAATTGTGGGCTATAAATCAGACACACAACCCTGGTTGCAGAAGCATACTCACAAAGAGAACTATTTCACCTGCAATTGTACCTTTTTGGACGCAATGATGTTATTATGTCAGCATTTTCAATATATCGTCACTGCCCAATGCTAAAATTTATTTGGCTTCATTTGTATACTGTGCTTCTAACCCAGATGGGGACTCATAGAATCAAAGGGTTGGAAGAGACCTCATGGGCCATCCAGTCCAACCCCCTGCCAAGAAGCAGGAATATTGCATTCAAATCACCCCTGACAGATGGCCATCCAGCCTCTGTTTAAAAGCTTCCAAAGAAGGAGCCTCCACCACACTCCGGGGCAGAGAGTTCCACTGCTGAACGGCTCTCACAGTCAGGAAGTTCTTCCTCATGTTCAGATGGAATCTCCTCTCTTGTAGTTTGAAGCCATTGTTCCGCATCCTAGTCTCCAGGGAAGCAGAAAACAAGCTTGCTCCCTCCTCCCTGTGGCTTCCTCTCACATATTTATACATGGCTATCATATCTCCTCTCAGCCTTCTCTTCTTCAGGCTAAACATGCCCAGCTCCTTAAGCCGCTCCTCATAGAGCTTGTTCTCCAGACCCTTGATCATTTTAGTCGCTCTCCTCTGGACACATTCCAGCTTGTCAATATCTCTCTTGAATTGTGGTGCCCAGAATTGGACACAATATACCAGGTGTGGTCTAGCCAAAGCAGAATAGAGGGGTAGCATGACTTCCCTGGACCTAGACACTATTCTCCTATTGATGCAGGCCAAAATCCCATTGGCTTTTTTTGCCGCCACATCACATTGTTGGCTCATGTTTAACTTGTTGTCCACAAGGACTCCAAGATCTTTTTCACACGTACTGCTCTCAAGCCAGGCATTGTTCCTCATTTTGTATCTTTGCAGCTATTCCACCATAGCCTCCTCTAAAGCAGCATAACAGCTTCTCTCCAAACTGCTCTCCAGAGCAGAGCCTTTGAGCATAGATCTCAGAGAAAAAGCTCTCCACCATCACCCAACTGTATTCTAAAAAACCCATACAGATATACCCCCTCAGGTGTGGTCCAAGTTTGTTGGTTGATCTACATTGCCAGCTGCACATAATAATTACAATCATAAGGTTTTTCTTCAACGCACACATACACTTGGTCCTGCTACAACTTACTGTAACACAGTCATCATACAACATCAAAATATACAGTAAAATAAATGTATACATTAAAACAAAAAATTAAAATACAGTAGAGTCTCACTTATCCAACATAAACAGGCTGGCAAAACATTGGATAAGCGAAAATGTTGGATAATTAAACGTCAAAATATGTTATGATTTTACAAATTAAGCACCAAAACACAACATGTTTTACAACCAACAACAGAAAAAGCAGTTCAGTACACTGTAACATTATGTAGTAATTACTGTATTTACAAATTTAGTACCAAAACATCGCAATGTATTGAAATAGCTGTGGACCTGGGCAGAAGGCAGACAGGAGGAACATCATTTCCATTTCCATCAAGAATACTCTCATCATGAACATCAACATGGAACATCATGAACATCAGACACAATCACAGGCTGACATACAACAGCCAGCATTTTCTGGTATTTCCTTGTTATGGTGTCGTAAAATAGCTCCCTGCTTATGGGGTGCCTAATTTCTCTATTCACAGCTCACAACCATTTTCAAACTGCTTAGATGGACAGTGAGCTGTGCTGAAGGTCAGGTGCTCACCCCAACCTGGGCTTCAAACTGCCAACCTTTCAATTGGTGTGATCTATGGCGGGTGATGATTAATGAGCTATGCTAAAGCCCGGTCCTATTCTCAGTGGCTTCTAGAAATACAAATTTCTTGAAAACCTGAACCATGCATTTTGATTCCACTTAATTCATTGGGATCACAGACACATCCGCTGGGCATTCGTCATTGCGAATGTTTTAATAAACAAGCAGATTAGAAAACCTGCCATTAGCATGCAGAAAATTGGAAAGCTGGCTTTGGGTGCTGTAGAATGAATGCAGTTTGACCCTACTTTTAAACAGTCATGGCTCATGCTATAGAATATTGGGAGTTGTAGTTTGATGAGGCCCCAACAGCCTTCGGCAGAGTATAGACCTTGCAAAACAACAACTCCCAAGATTCCAGAGTATTAAGCCATGGCAGTTAAAGTGGTGTCATACTCCTAACCTAGACTTTAACTTGGTTTGTCCATTGTTCAGTTCGGTTTAATTAAAGCCAACTTTGTTCCAAGAAGAAGACAAACTTGGAACAAAGCCCGTACCTTGAGAAGTCTGATCTGGCCACAGTGGTCCACGCTCTTGTTACATCCCGAATAGATTACTGCAACGCATTCTACGTGGGGTTGCCTTTGAAGACTGTTTGGAAACTTCAATTAGTCCAGCGGGTGGCAGCCAGATTAATCACCGGAGCATCATACAGGGAGCATACCACCCCTCTGTTATGTCAGCTCCACTGGCTGCCAATCCAGTTCTGAGCACAATTCAAAGTGCTGGTTTTGACCTACAAAACCCTATATGGTTCCGGCCCAGCATATCTGTCCGAACGCATCTCCTTCTACGTCCCGCCTCGGAGTTTAAGATCTTCTGGGGAGGCTCTGCTCTCGGCCCCGCCTCTATCACAAGTGAGGTTCGTGGGGACGAGGAGCAGGGCCTTCTCAGTGGTGGCACCTCACCTGTGGAATTCACTCCCTGGGGAAATTAGGTCATCAACATCCCTCCTCTCTTTTAGAAGGAAATTATAAACATGGATTTGGGACCAGGTTTTTGGGTAATCTGGCAGATAGACAAAGGACAAGCGATGACTAGAATTGATGGATTTGACAATGTGGAATTGAATTTACGGACTCTGAGCTGGCAAGCGTTGAGCACTTGATTGGTTTTAGGGATTGTGATGTATAATGGATTGTTTTTAATTGTTTTAATTGCTGTTTATATATGTTTTATTTTTATCTTGTTGTTGTGCTTGCATTGAATTGTGCCTTTTGTAAGCCGCCCTGAGTCCCCCCTCGGGGGTTGAGAAGGGCGGGGTAGAAGTGCGAGAAATAAATAAATAGATAAATGTCATACACTTCAGGTAGGTTTCCCAAGGAGAGACAAAGAATGAAGAAACCACTGAAAAATATTGTAAAAGGAGAGGGGAAAGTGCCAGCAAAGATGCATTGGATCAAGAGTGAGAACCCTTTGGCACAGCCAAAATTGCTGTTGTATTTCAGACTTCTATAGCAGGTATCTAACCTTCTTTGTTCAAGCCTAGATCAGCCATTAGTAAAACCATAACTCTGTATTGCTGAATACGTGTGTTTCAGAGAAGCAATGGGGGAGGAGGGGCTTATAGACTCGGAGTACAAATGGGAATAAAAGAGGCAGGATCGGGAAAGAAAGGGAAATAGTAAAGGTCACATCCATAGCTGTTGCCAAGTACCAGATGTCCTAGAGATAACTCATAATGAAAACATTGCCAGGTGAAGCAAAATGCTGAACAGATGCTCTAGACTAGTTTTCCTTCACTTATCTGATACAACGGGGCGGCATATTTCCTATTCTAGGGAAATGTATCTTTTTGTAGCACATTATAATCCTATTGGCATAGATTCATGGAAACCTGTCTGAAACAGTAGCGGATGATTCAAGGACCAACACTGGTTTGCAGGCCACCAGTTCAAGCACCACTCCCTATTGAATAGGTAGATTATGTGGGCTACCAAGCTGAATGTAATTCTCCTGTGGTTGCTTCCAAGTTTTTGATGCAATGGCCAGGAATACTGACTATCAGATTTGGCTGATACGACAGCTGTTTCCCTTTCTAGAAGTGGAAAACTAAAAGGTGGTAGTTGTTGTATCCCAGAGCAGGAATAGTTCTGTCCTTAAACACCACGCCAGTATAGTAAAATCAGCAAGCAGTTTATTGAAGGATATATGTAAACAAAAACGGTGCAAACAGTATAGTCCAAAGATACAAGATAGTCCATGAACTTCAAAGTACAAAGGTAAAGACACAAGATCCAAGGATGCAAAATCCAGAGAACATGACAGCATGGGAATCCAATACATGAAAAAGGAACCTGACAAAACTTGAATCATAAAACTAGAAATCCACTTGAAAACAAGACCGTCATAAAAATCCAACGTTGACGAGACTGAGCTAAAATCCTTTCCTCATCTATATATATATATAAATGCTCTGTGCATAATGAGTACCTTAAAAACAAAAGAACCAATGGACGAAATCACACCAAATTTAGCAACAAACCGTCTCACAACACAAGGAGTGACCATCACTCAAAAAATTATAATTTTGTGATTTGGGAGTTGTAGTTGCTGGGATTAATAGTTCACCTACAATCAAAGAGCATTCTGAACTCTATCTAAACGATGGAATTGAACCAAACTTGGCACACAGAATTCCCATGACCAACAGAAAATACTGGAAGGGTTTGATGGGCATTGACCTTGAGTTTGGGAGTTGTGGTTCACCTACATCCAGACAGCACTGTGGACTCAAACAATGATGGATCTGGACCAAACTTGGCACAAGCACTCAATACGCCCAAATATGAACACAGATGGAGTTTTGGGGAAATAGACCTTGACATTTGGGATTTGTAGTCACTGGGATTCACAGTTCACTTACAATCAAAGAGCATTTTGAACCCTACAAACGACAGAATCAGGGCAAACTTCCCACACAAAACCCCCATGACCAACAGAAAACCAGACCATCTCCACATCAACACTGACAAAGAAACAGCAAGAAATACTGTTTACCCACAAGCACAAAAAAATTACATATATTAGAAACCAACACTTTCTCATTACTTAATTTTCCAGATCAACAGACTGGGCCACAGCAATGCATGGCAGGGAACAGCTAGTTTCATATGAAGCTTTTCCTGCCCCATGAACCAAAAGGGAAGCATTCTGTTTGCCCTTACAAACAGATAAGGATCTCTTATGTTTCTTTTCCAGCAGACAGATTGACCTTCATTGTTCCTGAGAACTCTGTCTCAGTTGACAAAAGTCTTTAAGCCCTCATTAAATTCTGCACCTGACAAATCATCCTCAGAAGACAGTTTTTCAGAGAAAGACTTCTGTGGGCCTCTCTCAGGAATTTGAGCTTGTGAATCTACAGGAGAAGCACTCCATTCCTGAGACATCTCGGGCCTCTCAGCAAGGCCTGGGCTTGACTCAGGCCCAGAAAAACTCTCATCCCCATTGATATCAGACACAATCACAGACTGAAATACAACAGGAGTGCATATTAGGGCTGGGCAACCACGGAAAAATTTGTTTCTAAAATCGATTCGTTTTTGGGGGGGTTTTGCGTTTCGATTTTTAAAAGAATTCTGAAATTTTTCTTTTAAAAAGTTCGATATTTACGAAATTTCGTAAATTACAAAACAATACGAAACAATAACGAAACGATTCGTTAATGGCGGACGCGACCGCGCAATACGCTAAAAATCCTCCAAATGGGACAGGGGGAACTTCTGAAGCTTCCCTCTCCCTCTGTTGTTGACTGTTGGTGTGATATTTATAATTTTTTTTCACTGATTAAACAAACAACAACTATAAAACTTGCCCCAGACATGCGGAAATAATAACGAAATGATTTCAAAACGATAACGAAACGAATACAAAATGAATTCGAAACAATTACGAAAAGAATTTAAAAATTCGTTTCGTTTTTTAGTTGCTCCTGAATGGTTCGTTATCGCTTCGTTATCAAAAGAGTAACGAATTTTTAACGAATTACGAAATTACGAAACGAAACCGCCCAGCCCTAGTGCATATCTCATGTGTTGGTTGTTACCTTTAGACTTCTAAATGGCTTGATCCGATTTGCTTATGGGATTGCCTTCTCCTATATCACCTACCCTGTTCAGCTTTTTTGGTGGACATTTACTCTCGTTATTCAGGTCCAAAGCTGGATATTGTTAATCAGATGGTTTTTCATCTTTTGCCCCAATATTGTGGAATGGCCTGCTGGAAGAGCTTCAACAGCTGGATAGGCATTAATATGATTTTTTGCCTTTTAACTGAAGTTATACTGTTCTAATTCGTTATGTATTTTAATTTTTGCTGTGTTATGTGTCTATTTGGTGCTGGATTTTAATATGTTGTCCTCCTGATCCATAGGCAGATAAGAAACAACAACAGCCTCTTCTTTTTTTCCAAGGGAATTCCAAATATTTCAGAGCTTATTTAGATTGATCAAAATCCTCTCGATTTGGTAGTGGTTGGATCTTCAGGTATACAATACAATACAACCCATGTTTGCACAGTGGATTCGTGGATATTTTGCACACACAAAAAGAAGCATTTATGTACACACACAAGAGAATCCACACTATCTGCTTTGAACTGGATTATATGAGCCTATACTGCCATATAATCCAGTTCAGTGTAGATACTCTGGATGTTATCTGGCAGTGTAGATGGGGCCTCAGAGTGGGTTTGCTATTGCTCCTCTTTGAGGTTAAGAAAGTGGAACTTGCTCAAGGTATCCTATGGGTTTCTCACACTCAGACAGGGATTCAAAGGCCCCTTCTACACAGCTGTAAAAAAACCCAGATTATCTGCTTTGAACTGGACTATCTAGTAGTGTAGACTAAGATAATCCAGTTCAATGCAGATAATGTGGAATATCTGCCTTGATTTCCTGGATTATATCGCAGTGTGGAAGAGCCCAGAGTCTGTAATTCAGTATTCAAACCACTACATCACACAACCCCCCCCCCCCCCACAATACTACATGTGGAGGTGCATCTACACTGTGGAATTAATGCAGTTTGAACTGCTTTGGCCCAATGCTATGGAGTTGATATCCAATTGAGACTTTACAGGGGTCAACTCCAAGGAGAGATGACCCTTAGTTCCCACTAAAGAGGGAACGCTACCTTGGCAAGCCTTCAGGGAAGCCTGATTCCAGCAATTTTATTAATATTAATAACTGAAATGAGACTCTTGCCAAGGCGAAGAAGAGGCATTGAGGTTTAATGCGATTCAGCTGAAAAGGATGGTGAGCTGCAATCATTCGCCAGCAGAGCATGAGGAGAGTACACCAATGCAGTCATATTTATAGTAAATTCAAATTTGCAGAGTTCAAACTCCCCGCCCCGGCTTCCCTGTTGTTCCCTGCTGTAATTGGGTGATGGGCAGACACCTGGGAGGCGCCCCTCCCGCCCCGGCGCCTCTGGACCAATCAGGAAGCTCCAGTGGTCCGTAGGATCCAATGGGGAGACCTCTGCCACCTGGTGGTGACAGCCAATCAGGAGAGATGGAGGCGGGATGAGGGAGCACAAAGGAATCTGGGAAAGGAGTGAACAAAGGACATGCCATGCGGCCTGAGACAAAGAATCAACATGTGTCCTGACCCTTCCTGGCTGTGAGACAGGAGAACAATGATGGCAGCCTGAGGTTAATGCTATCAATGGGAAGTAAACAAAAAGCAGAGGGGAAGGTTTCCCCTTATCTTACAGAAACTTTTGTCAAACAATTGTTTAGGCCAGGTTGTTCTCTTACATATTTCTTTGGAGGGAGAAGGGGCAAAGGGTCAGGAATACAAGGAAACATAAAAACCATATAGAAATTATACACAGGGAAATCATATGCAGCTATCTTCCCATCCAGGACCCCAGAGAGAGATTAATAATACCAATTATAAAAAGCAGACGATATCAGGACACAGCATGAATTCATAAGTTGTCTTGAAGAAAGTTCATGGGTCCTTGAAGAGAATGAAGTCCAGGAATGTAGCAGAATTCAAAAATCCACCAAAGGGAGTCTATGGACTTCCACTGGGCCAAGACGCAAAGCCCTGCAGCGCTGGGATGGAAGCCGGTCCCATGGTCCTTGGAAAACTACAGCTCTCTCTCTCTCGAGAGAGAGAGAGAGAGAGAGAGAGAGAGGCAGAGACCCCAAGGTCTAGCTATTCCCAAAGTTTCATGGGGTCCTCATTGTTGATAAGGCCTTGACAAATTGACCAAGACTTAACCCCTATTGTGCAGCCTGGTACTTTTGTCCTTTGCAGAACTATAAGTCACCATCCCTTGTTGGGGGGGTCATGTTCAGCTTCAGAGTCATGGGAGTTGTAGCTTCACAAGGCCTTTAGTTTTCTCTGCCAGAGACCTGGTACCTCAGTAAACTGCACCTCCCATGATTCCATAGCATTGAACCTTGACATTTAAAATAGTATAAAACGGCATTCATTCTACAGTGCAGATGCAGCTCACTCTATATGTCACCAATTTTGGTACCAACCCATTAATTACTGCAGTGCAGATGCATCCCAAGCAGGTTTAAGGTGGCATTTGATCATAGGATAAATAGCCCCGGGTTTTCCATTACGGATGGGCCCGCCAGCTCCCCGAGGATGCCAAGTTCAGCCCCTGCCCTTGAGTAAGTGCCTACTATAAATAACCATAAAGGGGAAATGGGGAAAGGATAATCTACCTGCCTCTAATTTAGAATGAGAAGTGGCGGGCTAAATTATTCATGGAGATGCTTACAGGATGAGAATAGAACATGCATGTTTATTTTAATTTCCACCGGGGCTGCTTTGATTTCCTCCTCCTCCGCTCCCCCTTTCCGAAGGGGCTGCTTCCAAGTTGTGATTAACCTCCTTTGTCTTTCCATACAATGCGCTGATTTTGTTTCTATTTTTAATGGGCCGCCTAATCCCGCCACGTCCTTCCCCGCCGGGCTGTTGTCTTGGTCCCAGGGTGTCCCCAGTTTGTTTTCCTCTCGTCTCTTTCCCCTAGACTCCGCCGCCACCGCTGGAGGGGTTGCCGTGTTGACTGTGCATTGGTCAATTAAACCACGCTTCTGGAGAACCGGAGCCGCTTTCCAAGAATTTGTTATTAAGTGTGTTGGAGGAGCGCCAGGAGGACTTGGGATTCAAAGTGATGCACGACAGCAGCCGAGTCTGGACCTCATAAATGCCACACCAGCAAATGGTCCCTTTTCCTTTCAGATTTGAAACTGGACTCGCAGAAACTAGAAGCATGGGCCAAGATTCATAGAAGCCTAGAGTTGGAAGAGACCTCCAACCCCATTCTGCCAAGAAGCAGGAAAATTGCATTCAAAGCACCCCTAACAGATGGCCATCCAACCTCTGTTTAAAAGCTTCCAAAGAAGGAGCCTCTACCACATTCCGGAACAGAGAGTTCCATTGCTGAACAGCTCTGTGCAAATATAACTATTGGATGTACTTAAGTTGACCTTATGTATAAGTCGAGGACAGATTTGGGGGTCAAAATTACAGATTTTGATATGGCCCTTGGATTATGGGAGCCCTTGGTGGCACAGTGGGTTAAAGCGCTGAGCTGCTGAACTTGCATGGGGAGCTGGAGAGCTGGAGCTGACAGAGGGATATAGCTTTATAAACAAGCACCTTGGTATCCCTACGGATGTCCTGGTCCTCAAACATTCTGTGCTTCATTTGGAAAAGTGCTGCACTCACAGTGTCAAATAGAGAAGAGATATGTCATGGCCCCCCTGGTGGTGCAGCAGGTTAAACCACTGAGCTGCTGAACTTGCTGACTGAAAGGCTGGCAGTTCAAATATGGGGAGCGGGGTGAGTTCCTGCTGTTAGCCCCAGCTTCTGCCAATCTAACAGTTCAAAAACATGCAAAGGTGAATAGATCAATAGGTACCGTTCCGGCAGGAAGGTAATGGCACTCCATGCAGTCATGCTGGCCACATTACCTTGGAGTTGTCTAAGGACAGCGCTGGCTCTTCAGCTTAGAAATGGGTCAGACACGACTAAACTTAATGTCAAGAGAAAATAAACCTTTACCTTTACCAATCTCAGAGTTGGCATCTCCCTTTCCATAAGAGCTGCATGGAGCAATTCTTTGGAGAGAAATATTTTGAACTACCAAGTGGTTTTATTATCTCCATGTTATATTCATCAAGCTTGGTGGTTTTCAAATTTCTCAAACCCAGTTCAAAGACGCTCCATACAGTCATGCCGGCCACATGACCTTGAAGGGGTCTACGGACAATGCCGGCTCTTCGGCTTAGAAATGGAGATGAGCACCAACCCCCAGAGTCGGCCACAAGCCACAACTAGACTTGATGTTAGGGGAAATCTTTTTCTTTACTATATCATGGAACTGGGAGATGAATATGACTCTGGGTCAGTGTATTATTGGGCAACTTCTAAAAAAAGCACCTATGACTATGCTTTCAAGGAGGAGGCCACAAGTTGGAGTCTTACTCCAAGGGCTTTTACTGCAAACCAAGCAATAAAGCAGGAGTGTGCACTACACAGGAAGGTTTGTTGCAACTTGAAATGGGGTAGCAAAGCTTTTTTTATCAGTTTCACAAAAAACTGTAAGCACATTCTCATTGGTGTTCAAAATCAATTACTCCATTGGTCTAAGCTGGCTCATACCTATTTCCATTGGCTCTTCTATGAGTCTATCAACCAGGAAGGAGGCAAAGAAGCACAGTGGCTAACAATGGCACAATTATGGTCTCTGAGCTCTTAATTGGAAAGTGTTTATGGGCTGGTCTTATCTGCTTCCCTGTTTCAAGCACCAACTTCAGGGAACTGAAAGAAATTAGGAAGTGCCAGCCCTGAGGAACATATCCTTGAAAAGCAACTTCCTCTCTGCGGCAACGTTTTCCCCAAACGTCAGCGTTTTTGCAAACAAAGGCCTCTGCAAATCAAGACATATGGGACTTAACAATCATTAGAAGCATCTGTGAAAATTCCCTTTTAAAACTACATCTCCCTCATGTGTGTGTGTGCGTGTGTGTGTGCATGAAAGCTTTGGATAGAATAGGGAAGGGTTGACAGCTCTGTGGTATTTGTTTTTCTGCCTGTGCCCCTCTTCAAAAGATTGCATCTCACTTTCTGTCCTTGTGATAATTGGATTTTGAAAAATGTGGAAACAAGGGTTGGAGCTACAGCTTCAGCTGAGACCCCTTTCCCCCATGATAATAACTCTTTCAGGAGTGAATTTGCCTTCCAAGGGAATAGATTTCTCCCACTCCTGTTGTCTCATCATCCTAATTTTTATGTCGGATCCAGTGTCCAGCTCTTGGCATCCTAATTCAACAAGGATATTGACAAGTGTGAGGAGGATGACAGACAAAGTAGTAAAAGGTCTGGAAACCATGAGTTCCTCTGAGGACCTACTTTGGCGGCTGGGGACATTTAGTTAGAAGAAGAGAAAGTGGAGAGGGCATATGATAGACGTTAGATTTCTGCAATGCAGATAAACCGTGATCTGTTTTGGTGTCCAGGATTTCAGTGGGATCCCGATCCATTTTTCAGGAGCCTTTCAAATTCAGGAGGACAGAAATTGTTTTTGATTTGAGAAACTTTGAGAACAAGCCACATTTTTCAAAATCGTTTTCTATCCAACCCATTTTTGGGGGGACGGGACTTCCCAGGCTCCCCTTCTTGTCAGTTTAGGCATTGTATTGTCAAAGGCTTTCATGGCTGGGATAACTGGATTGTTGTAGGTTTTTTGGGCTATATGGCCACGTTGTAGAAGCATTATCTCCTGACGTTTCGCCTGCATCTATGGCAAGCATCCTCAGAGGTTGTCCTCACAGCCTCTGAGGATGCTTGCCATATAGATGCAGGTGAAACGTCAGGAGAGAATGCTTCTAGAACATGGCCATATGGCCCAAAAAACCTACAATAACCCAATTTAGGCATTGTTTGTCCTTATATCTTTAATTAAGACCAGAATTAAAATAACCAGAGGTAATGTTGTGGCTCAGCTGGAGCCTCAGGCAGAAGATGATGGGATTCAGATTTATGAAGATGTTCCTGTTGTTTTTGAAGAAGACTCTGAGGAGTTTCAGTTTTCCATGGCAAGGAATGTTTCAGATGATGTTTCTGATGTTAGGGAAACTAGCTAGGTACAGATGGAGGACGATGACTCCCAGCCTGATGATTCTCAGGTGCCTAAAGAGCTATCTGACCTTGAGAGCTATGAAGATTTAGATAGGGAGGATAGCTTACAATTCAAAGTTCGCCACAGTGCTAGGCTTGCTAACAAGAGAGAGGTTAGGGGTCAATGGAATGCGTTCATGCTGGGAAAGTATATTAAACTGTGTTTGAAGGCAAATATTTGTCAGTGCAACTTCTGCGAAGAACCTGGTAACTTCTTTGGATTGCCTTGGCTTTTGGGCAATGTTCTTGGCTTCCTGGGACTCTGTCTTGCTGTCATGGAATCTTGTTTGATCGATGTTCTTTGGATTATGCTTTATGCTGTTTGCTATTGAACTTTTGAAACTTACTTTTGCATTTAAGACTTTTCTTTTCTTCAGTAAACTACAAAATCTTCAGCCTTTGTGTGGTTTGGTGTTTGGAGCAAGGTGACTCTACTCTGAGCTGCGACAGTTAAGATACCACTCTTTCTGCGATCCTTTCCCTTCTGTCTGCAGAACCGGGTTTAATGCTTTGTTAAAGCTGCTTCTTTCTTCTCTAGAGGAGACAGGCACTGCAGGCATGCACACTCTTCCTGGAGCACTCATGCAGCTTTACAAGGTATATTAAGGCAGCTTCCCAAGGAAGGAAGAGCAATTGACCTGGAGCTATCCTACGCTGGGCTTCCTTTTAAAAGCACTCTCTTTTCTCTTGTTTGCACTACAGGCCCTGTCTGGAGTCATGCCTCCCCCCCGCCCCTTACAGTTCAATCTCATTTCTGCTTCAGATTTAATAATTCCTTAAAGGATTTTCTACTTTCTACCCTAGAGGAGAGATAACTCAGTGGTGGCACAATTAAAGCCCTGGCAGACCATGCAAAAAGAATTTGCGAATCCCACCTCCTCCAAGATGAGCTGAACCACCTAAACTGGGTTCTCCATGCCAATTGAGACTTCACCTCAGACATCAGAAGAGCTGCAAGACTGAGGACAAGCCACGAGAGTCAAAACAAAGATCCACCCAGAGGAAAAGTGTTCTTGCCATACATCAAGGGAACCACTGAGTGCATAGGGAAGCTGATGAGGAAACACAACATACAAAGGAGCAGAATTCAAAACGATCTTGACAGATTAGAGAGATGGGCCAAAACTAACAAAATGAAGTTCAACAGTGACAAATGCAAGATACTCCACTTTGGCAGAAAAAATGAAATGCAAAGATACAGAATGGGGGACGCCTGGCTCGAGAGCAGTACGTGTGAAAAAGATCTTGGAGTCCTCGTGGACAACAAGTTAAACATGAGCCAACAATGTGATGTGGCGGCAAAAAAAGCCAATGGGATTTTGGCCTGCATCAATAGGAGCATAGTGTCTAGATCTAAGGAAGTAATGCTACCCCTCTATTCTGCTTTGGTTAGACCACATCTGGAATATTGTGTCCAATTCTGGGCACCACAATTCAAGAGAGATATTGACAAGCTGGAATGTGTCCAGAGGAGGGCCACTAAAATGATCAAGGGTCTGGAGAACAAGCCCTATGAGGAGCGGCTTAGGGAACTGGGCATGTTTAGCCTGAAGAAGAGAAGGCTGAGAGGAGATATGATAGCCATGTATAAATATGTGAGAGGAAGCCACAGGGAGGAGGGAGCAAGCTTGTTTTCTGCTTCCTTGGAGACTAGGATGCGGAACAATGGCTTCAAACTACAAGAGAGGAGATTCCATTTGAACATGCGGAAGAACTTCCTGACTGTGAGAGCCGTTCAGCAGTGGAACTCTCTGCCCCGGAGTGTGGTGGAGGCTCCTTCTTTGGAAGCTTTTAAGCAGAGGCTGGATGGCCATTTGTCAGGGGTGATTTGAATGCAATATTCCTGCTTCTTGGCAGGGGGTTGGACTGGATGGCCCATGAGGTCTCTTCCAACTCTTTGATTCTATGATTCTATGATTCTATTCTATGAACTATCTAAAAATCCACTAAGAAAATGCAACAAATGCTACATTCAACAAAGGACAAGAGGGATCCTCTCACTTCTGCCGGAGTCTACCGTATACCATGCAGCTGTGGACAAGTCTAGATAGGGACCACCAAACGCAGCAGCATTGCCCAAACACGAATCAAGGAACATGAAAGGCACTGCAGACTACTTCAACCAGAGAAGTCAGCCATAGCAGAGCACCTGATGAACCAACCTGGACACAGCATTTTATTTGAGAATACAGAAATGCTGGACCACTCCAACAACTACCATGTCAAAGAAGCCATTGAAATCCACAAGCATGTGGACAATTTCAACAGAAAGGAAGAAACCTTGAAAATGAACAAAATCTGGCTACCAGTATTAAAACTCTAAAATCATAACAGTAAATATTGGACAGGGGAGCTCCAGACAAGAAATAATCAGGGAATGCTAATCACCACTCAACAATGGATGCCCCGAGGCAGTAAGAAACCACACCTTGAAAACTTCAAGGCCATCAAATGTTAATCATGGTGGAAACATTCACACCTACCTCCAACAGACAAGAGTTCTTTCTCCCACCTTAGACATTCCACAGATATATAAACCCCATTTTCCTAGTTTCCAACAGACCTCACAACCTCTGCCATAGATGCAGGTGAAACGTCAGGAGAGAATGCTTCTGGAACATGGCCATACAGCCCAAAAAACTTACAGCAACCCAGTGATTTCGGCCATGAAAACCTTCGACAACACATAGGTGGTAGTAGTTCTCCTTTCGGGGGGGGGGGGGGCTATTATTATTATTATTATTATTATCTTATAGATATATATTTCCTGAAGAAGAGGAGGGAATGAGTAAAAGAAGCTAAAAGGGTGACCCTCCAAGCTCCCAAACATGCGTGCATCTTCCTAGTGGTTAGAGTTGTTCCAAAATGTAATACAATGCTGATTGGAGTCTCCTCTGGAGCAATTTATAGGCTGGGTAGCCATCTCTCAGGAGGCCTTGGATTGTGTCTTCCTGCACAGCAGAAGGGGATTGGACTGGGTGGCCTTTGGATCCCCTGCCAACTCTCGGATTGTCTGAGATCATGGTTTAGGCCGGGCTGGATGACGGCAGATCTTCCTTAATCTTTCCTCCAGCCCTTGTCCATTTCATGCCGATGCTCAATGCATTCAGTCAGCTCACAAGAGGAGGCAAGCATTCCTTCCCTGTTCCCAACACATGTTGTTTCCTAGGCCAAAGAGTTCTATTTTAAAAGGAGACAATTCACAATGGGCTTAAAATACACCCAGCAATGACAGGAGATACAATAACTAAAACACACCCTGTCACCAAAGAGAGAGAGGAAGGGAGGAAGAGATGCTAATAACACAGCTAGTCAAACACCACTTCTCCCACCTCCCTTCCTTTCGCAAAGATTTCAACTCGAGTCACAACTGAAAGAATAAAATAATTTGGGGACCCTGCGAAGTACAAATAAGAAAACCAAAATTTTGTGGAAAAGGGGCCAAGAACATTTGCAAAGTTAGAATCATAGAGTTGGAAGAGACCGCACAGGCTATCCAGTCCAACTCCCAGCCATGAAGGAAAAGCACAATCAAAGTACCCCTGACAAACGACACCAAATTGGGAGGGAAAGCCAATACTCCAGAGGACAGGAGCAGGATTCAAAACGATCTTGACAGATTAGAGAGATGGGCCAAAACTAACAAAATGAAGTTCAACAGGGACAAATGCAAGATACTCCACTTAGGCAGAAAAAAAGAAATGCAAAGATACAGAATGGGGAACAATGAGGCCTGGCTCGAGAGCAGTACGTGTGAAAAAGATCTTGGAGTCCTCGTGGACAGCAAGTTAAACATGAGCCAACAATGTGATGTGGCGGCAAAAAATGGCCTGCATCAATAGGAGCATAGTGTCTAGATCTAGGGAAGTATTGCTACCCCTCTATTCTGCTTTGGTTAGACCACACCTGGAATATTGTGTCCAATTCTGGGCACCACAATTCAAGAGAGATAATGACAAGCTGGAATGTGTCCAGAGGAGGGTGAAGAAAATGATCAAGGGTCTGGAGAACAAGCCCTATGAGGAGTGGCTTAAGGAGCTGGGCATGTTTAGCCTGAAGAAGAGAAGGCTGAGAGGAGATATGATGAGGGCCATGTATAAATATGTGAGAGAAAGCCACAGGGAGGAGGGAGCAAGCTTGTTTTCTGCTTCCCTGTAGACTAGGACGCAATGGAGCAATGGCTTCAAACTACAAGAGAGGAGATTCCATCTGAACATGAGGAAGAACTTCCGGACTGTGAGAGCCATTCAGCAGTGAAACTCTCTGCCCCTGGAGTGTGGTGGAGGCTCCTTCTTTGGAAGCTTTTAAACAGAGGCTGGATGGCCAACTGGCAGGAGTGATTTGAATGCAATATTCCTGCGTCTTGGCAGAGGGTTGGACTGGATGGCCCATGAGGTCTCTTCCAACTCTTTAATTCTATGATTCTAGATGGCCATACAGCCTGTGTAAAATCCTCCAAGGAAGGAGCTTCCACAGGACTGAGAATCAGAGCGTTCAACTATTAAACAACTCTTCTCACAGCCAAGAAGTTTTTCCTAATGTTCAGGTGGGATCTCTTTTCTGTAATTTGAACCCATGGCACCTTTAAATCCTAGTCTCCTCATTTAAGGAGCTAAACATCTCCCTTAGCCTGTTCCTCATAGAACGTGGCTTCCAGACTTAACCATTTTTGTCACCCTTCTCTGGATGCCTCCCAGTTTGTCAATATCCAAAATCACATGCATGACTTCCACAATCTTGAGCTCTATATAGTTATTCCACAGCAGCCAAAAAAAGTCCCACCAACAGGATTGCAGCAATATATTGGATGGGGAGGCATTGAAGCTTGGGCAAGTTTTTGAGCCAGGTTTAAAGGTATGTCCTTTGGTTCTGTCAAGATTGTATTGGCCTCCAAACTATATGTTTCATAATGGGTATGTGTTGGAGCTCAGCCTGTGATTGTGTTTCATATGAGGGTGTTAATGAGGTTCAAGATGAGTTTCAAGATGTCAGTGATATTGATGCAGAAAATGACCAGAAGATCCCTGTAGTTTCCCAGGAGAATGTCCCTGAGGGATGTGGGAATGATAGTGTGCTTTCTGAATTGTTACCAGAGGGTTCCCATGAGAGAGAACAGAAAGATAGATAGCACAGCACCTGCGGAAATTAATGAGTAATTAGATAATGAGCCAAGAGATAGGCGAGAAGAGATTAGTCAAAAAAGGAGGGCTGAACAGTGGCTTCACCAGTCTACCCGGCTTCGACAGAAAACAATAATAAAGCCTCAATTAAAGAGAAACCAGTTTCTGACCACTAGTGACCAAGCTAACAGGATAAAAGTCTCAAGTTTGGGATGTGTAATCAGATGAAGCATCGTTTAGAATCACGCTTAATTCCTGTCCTTGTTTCATGGAAGCTTTGATTTGAAGATTCATGTTAAGATATTTCTTGTGTCATGGTTTTTTGATTCCTGGATTTATTGATTGCTCATCCAAGCTTTGAATCAATGTATTCCTGATTTTCTGAATTATATTAGAGAAGTGTGGACTTTGTTTTATGAACTTTGCTGAACTCTATCTTGGATTAATTTGTTCCTGCTTATCTTCTTACCTAATTGGATTTACTTATTCTTTTTAAGTACTTTTTACTTAGATGCTTTTTACTTATCTTCAATAAAAGGATTGCTTTTCCTATTCAACATGTGGTGTTTAAAGTCAGAGGATTATTCCTGTCCTGGAGTGCAAGAGTATGCTTCCCAATTACAGTTTGCATCTTCCATGTCAATATTGTGTTGAATCCATTCTGAGTTTTGGTAAGAATGCTAAAGTAAACATCCAGGGTGCTGAAACTCTTTCTGAAGATGCGATTCAGCATGTTGGACAGCTCTGGTAAAACTCCCTCTAAATCAACCTTATCAAGAAAACTCCATGAGATCTTTGCCTTAAGGCATTCATGGGCAAACTTGGGCCCTCCAGATGTTTTGACTTCAACTCCTACTGGCTGTTAGGAATTGTGGGAGTTGCAAGGCCTGAGCAGCGCTGTTAGTATCAAAGTAGGTCTTCCATTCTAAGAGGCACCATAAATCAAAGCCAGCTTGATGGCACATAACTATACCATAATTTGGTGGCTTACAGCACAGATACATCAACAGTACAGATGCGCCTGGTGGGACGAGAGACAGGGCCTTCTCGGCTGTGGCCCCCCGCCTATGGAACACACTCCCAAATGAGGTAAGATCCGCTCCCTCCCTCCTGGCTTTTAGAAAAAAAATTAAAATCATGGTTTTGGGACCAGGCCTTCAGGCAGTAGAAGTAAATTTATGCAGCATTTCAGGAAGACAATGACTGGAACGGCGATTTGACAAACGAGACTGTTTTATTGTTTTAATGATTGTTTTATTGCTTATGGATGTATGGTTTTAATTTGATTTATGTTTAATTGTCGTGTATAATTGTAATTGTTTGTACTGGCATTGAATTTTGCCATTACTTATGTGTAAACTGCTTTGAGTCCCCCTCGGGGTGAGAATCAGTATAGAAATACTATAAATAAATAAATAAGTCCAAAACATCTGGAGGGCCCAAGTTTGCCCATGCCTGCCTTAAGGTCAGAATAAGTCAGAAAGGCATATACCAACAACAATGGCATATAAACATGAATCAAACTTTTTTCTTGCAGTGAAGAAGCCACCAAATTATAGTATAGTTATGTGCCATCAAGCTGGCTTTGATTTATGGTGCCTTTTAGAATGAAAGACCTGCAAGAGACTTTGATACTAACAGTGCTGCTCAGGCCTTGCAAAGTCAGGGCTGTGGCTTCTGCAGCTGAGTCAACTGCTTGGTAATGTGCTCTTCCTCTTTCCCCCTGCTTTCACTGTACTGAACATCATTAGGTTTTCCAGTGGGTCCTGTCATCTCATGATACACCCACCTAAAATACAATTGGGGTCATTTTGACTTCTAATGAGTATTCAAACCTAATTTGTTTCAGGGTTCCCTTTTTTCTCCAACCACCAACATTGCAAAGGTGGAAGTGGGAACCTCCTGAGCCTTTCTCTTTCTGTTTCTCCAGCTGCGGCACATTTAATTAATCTTATGGATATATTCATTCCTCACAGGATGTCTAACTTCATCATGTATCTGATTTTGCCACTGTATGTAGCAGTAACTGTGTATGGGGAAAACTGCATTCACTTTGCATATGATTGTGTTCGTAGCACATTCACTTGGTTAAACTTTGGAACCAAGAAGAAGAAGAACCACATTATTCATCATTTGACATCATCTGTTTACTTGCAGGTCAGTTTTCTGCTAGATGGTACAGCTCATGCCACATCAAATGCAGATGATCCTGTAGGAGAAATTACCAAAATACTAAATACAGAAAGAGTAGCCAGATGTACAAGCTGAGTTTAGAAAAGGCAGAGGAACGCGAGACCAAATCGCCAATATCCGCTGGATAATGGAGAAAGGCAGGGAGTTTCAGAAAAACATCTATTTCTGTTTTACTGACTATTCAAAAATCTTTGACTGTGTGGATCATAATAAATTGTGATGAGTTCTTGGTGGTATGCGGAGACCAAATCACCTTGTCTCTCTCCTGAGGAATCTGGACCAAGTAGCAACAGTAAGAACTGACAATGGAACAACATACTGGTTCAAGATTGGGAAAGGCATATGGCAGGGCTGTCTACTCTCACCCAACCTATTCAACTTGTATGCAGTACACATCATGTGATGTGCGAGGCTTGACGAATCCAGGGCTGGGGTTAAAATTGCTGGAAGAAACATTAACAACCTTAGATATGCAGATGACCCCACTTTGATGGCCAAAAGAGAGGAGGAGCTGAGGAGCCTTCTAGTCAATGTGAAAGAAGAAAACGCAAACGCTGGGTTGCAGTTAAAAATTTAAAAAAACCAAGATTCTGGCAACCAGACTGATCGATAACTGGGAAATAGAGGGAGAAAACGTGGAGGCCGTGACAGACTTTGTATTTCTAGGTGCAAAGATGACTGCAGACACAGACTGCAGCCAGGAAATCAGAAGACGTTTCCTTGTTTGGAGGAGAGCAATGACCAATCTTGATAAAATAGTGAAGAATAGAGATATCATATCAATGAAGATCCACATTGCTAAATCTATGGTATTCCCCGTAGCAACCTATGGATGCGAGAGCTGGACCATAAGGAAGGCTGAGCGAAGGAAGATAGGTGCTTCTGCTCATTGGAGGGAAGGAGATTAGAGGCAAAGATGAAGTACTTTGGACACACAATGAGAAGACAGGAAAGCTTGGAGAAGATAATGGTGCTAGGGAAAGTGGAAGAAAAAAGAAAGAGGGACCGACCAAGGGCAAGATGGATGGATGGTATCCTTGAAGTGACTGGATTGACTCTGAAAGAGCTGGGGGTGGGGACAGCCAACAGGGAGCTCTGGCGTGGGCTGGTCCATGAGGTCACAAAGAGTCAGAAGCAACTGAATGAATAAACAACAACAAACTACTAGTTGTAGGAGACAAAGCAACCATGAGAGAGAGTAGGGCCCGAGAAGGGTCAGGGGCAGAATTTTGCCCATACCTAGTGTAGATATACCTAATGTGAATCTCTTTTCTGTTTTTGCAATTTGAATCCATTGCTTTGGGTTCTGGTCTCTGGAGAAGCAGAAAACAAGCTCACTCCATCTTCTACTTGACATCTGTTCAAGTATTTAACTACGGATATCATATCACGAAGCGTGCGTGTTTGTGGAACTCCTTTTGGGAGTTATGAACCACATGCAGATTTTGCATAATAAAAATAGTGCTTAAGTCATATAACTTTGCAATAAGACTAAAGAAATAAATTGGCATCATCCCAGAGTTGCAAATTAAGCAGAGTTTTTGACTGTTGCGTCCCTTTAAGTTGTTTCCAAGGCGATCCTAAGGCAAATCTATCACAGGATTTTCTTGACAAGATATGTTCAGAGAGGCCTTGGTCAGATTCTGGAAAAGATCATTAAGGAAGCAGTCTACAAACACTTAGAAACAAATGTGGTCATTTCTAATAGTCAACTTGGTGGTGGAGTATGAATAAAGTTGTATTACTATTAATATGATTATTATTAAAAACAAGTCATGCCAGACTCATCTGATCTCCTTTTTCAAGCTGGGTAGATGCAGGGAACGCCATGGATGAAGCGTATTAGGATTTCAGGAAGACCTTCCTTCGACAAAGTCCCCCATGACCTTCCGGCAAGGAAACTAGTCCAATGTGGGCTAGGCAAAACTATGGTGAGCTGGATCTGTAATTGGTTAAGTGAATGAACCCAGAGGGTGATTCTTCCCAATGCTTCCTCTTCATCCTGGAAAGAAGTGATGAGTGGAGTGCCATCAGCAGTGTTCCAACCTGGGCCCAGTCCTGTTCTGGATCGTTATTAATGCCTTAGATGAAGAGTTAGAAGGCATGATCGTCAAGTTTGCAGACGACACCAAATTGGGAAGGAGAGCCAAGACTCCAGAGGACAGGAGCAGAATTCAGAATCATCTTAACAGATTAGAGAGGTGATCGGCCAAAATTAAGAAAATGAAGTTAAACAGGGACAAATGCAAAATACTCCACTTAGGTAGAAAAAAATGGAAATGCAAAGATACGGAATGAGAGACAATGCCTGGCTTGAGAGCAGTACGTGTGAAAAAGATGTTGGAGTCCTTGTGGACAGTAAGGTGAACATGAGCCAGGAATGTCATGTGGCAGCTAAAAAAGCCAATGAGATTTTGGCCTACATAAATAAGAATCTAGTGTCTAGATAGTCATGCTACCCCATCTATTCTGCCTTAGTCAGACCACACCTGGAATCACACTGTGTGCAATTCTGGACACCACAAATGAAGGGAGATGTTGACACTAAGCTGGAATGTGTCCAGAGGAGGGTGACTCAAATGACCAAGGGTCTGGAGAAGAAGCCCTATGAGGAGCGGCTTAAAGAGCTGGGCCTGTTTACTCTGCAGAAGAGAAGGTTGAGAGGAGACATGATGAGGGCCAGCCCTGTAGCCAGGATTTTGATTCGGGGGGTGCTGAGTTTGATCCGGGGAGCAGGGCGTTTGATTCAAAGAGGCGGGGGGGGGGGGGGAGGGCTGAGGATCTACCCTAGCAAACCTTTTGTTTCATTATCCCAATAGCCCCATGCATATGGGATATATTGAGCATGGTGATCAGATCATGAATGAACATAACAATTTAAATAATGTACCAGTAAGGCCTTCTTGCGGACCACCCTGGGAATTTCGGGGGGGGGGGGGGGTTAAGCCCCTCAACCCCCCCCCCCCCCCCCCCCCCGACTACATGCCTGGTGAGGGCCAAGTATCAATATGTGAGGGGAAGTCTTAAGGAGGATGGAGCAAGTTTTCTGCTTGTTTTCTGCTGCCCTGGAGACAAGGCATGAAACTACAGGAAAGAAGATTCCACCTGAATGGTAGGAAGAACTTCCTAACTGTGAGAGCTGTTCAGCAGTGGAACTCTCTGCCCCGGAGTGTGGTGGAGGCTTCATCTTTGGAGGCTTTGAAACAGAGGCTTGATGACCATCTGTTGGGAGTGCTATGAATGTAATTTTCCTGCTTCTTGGCAGGGATCTTGACAGATTAGAGAGATGGGCCAAAACTAACAAAATGAAGTTCAACAGTGACAAATGCAAGATACTCCACTTTGGCAGAAAAAATGAAATGCAAAGATACAGAATGGGGGACGCCTGGCTCGAGAGCAGTACGTGTGAAAAAAATCTTGGAGTCCTCGTGGACAACAAGTTAAACATGAGCCAACAATGTGATGTGGTGGCAAAAAAAGCCAATGGGATTTTGGCCTGCATCAAGAGGAGCATAGTGTCTATATCTAGGGAAGTCATGCTACCCCTCTATTCTGCTTTGGTTAGACCACATCTGGAATATTGTGTCCAATTCTGGGCACCACAATTCAAGAGAGATATTGACAAGCTGGAATGTGTCCAGAGGAGGGCGACTAAAATGATCAAGGGTCTGGAGAACAAGCCCTATGAGGAGCGGCTTAGGGAACTGGGCATGTTTAGCCTGAAGAAGAGAAGGCTGAGAGGGGATATGATAGCCATGTATAAATATGTGAGAGGAAGCCACAGGGAGGAGGGAGCAAGCTTGTTTTCTGCTTCCTCGGAGACTAGGACGCGGAACAATGGCTTCAAACTACAAGAGAGGAGATTCCATCTGAACATTAGGAAGAACTTCCTGACTGTGAGAGCCGTTCAGCAGTGGAACTCTCTGCCCCAGAGTGTGGTGGAGGCTCCTTCTTTGGAAGCTTTTAAGCAGAGGCTGGATGGCCATTTGTCAGGGGTGATTTGAATGCAATATTCCTACTTCTTAGCAGGGGGTTGGACTGGATGGCCCATGAGGTCTCTTCCAACTCTTTGATTCTATGATTCTATGATTCTATGATTTGGACTGGATGGTCCATGAGGTCTCTTCCAACTCGGATTTTATCATTCTAGGGTTTGCCTTTGCCTTCCTCTCCGGCTGAGAGAGTGTGACTTGCCCACGGCAACTCAATGGGTTTCCATGCTCAAACCTGGTCTCCAGAGTCACAGTCCAGGGCTCTCATCTTGTTCTGCTGCCTGCAAGACTTCTTACTTTTCATATATTTAAGCTTTGTCATAATTTTCACCATCTGTATTTATGTGTATCTATTTCTATCCCTTTGCTTGTTTGTTTTTCTTTGTGCATCAATACCTGCCAGCTCATGCATGTTATACATTATCAACAAATGCCTTGACAACAACTTTGCGTTTCCTCTCCTCCTTTCTCAAAAGCTGCGATCCACGCTTTGCCTCGTCGTGAATTTAATCTGGAGGTTGGAAAGTCCAACTAGAGCCCTTATTAATGACATTCTTTCCATCTGTCAATGGCTCCAAACACGCCGTGCCTCTATTCACTTCCCTCTGAGCTGGTCTAAAGCTCCCTTTTAAACCTAATTAAGCTGGCATTAGAGCACACAAGCCGTTCTGTTAAAAGGTGGAATTGGAAAGCACATTCAGTAACTAATTACAGTTGCGCGCGGAGGCAAAGGAATCAGGACATAAAGGGAGTGTGACTAAAAGTGGCTTCGCCATACCAGATTGCTGTTCAAGGTTTGGAAATTGGACTGTAAGCCCCCAAATCCCCCAATTGCCATGGCTGGAGGATGCTGAGGGTTCATCTACACCAGGTATGGGCGAACTTGGACCCTCCAGGTGTTTTGGACTTTAACTCCCACAATTCCTAACAGCCAGTAGGCAGTTAGGAATTATGGGAGTTGAAGTCCAAAACACCTGGAGGGCCCAAGTTTGGCCATACCTGGTATACACTGTTGAATGTATGCAGCTTGAGACATTACTGCCATGGTTCAATGCTATCACATCCTTGGAGCTGTAGTGCTGATGCCTCGCCAAACTACAACTCCCAAGATTCCATAGCATTGAGCCATTGCAGTTAAAGTGGGGTCAAACGGCATTCATTTTACAGTGTAAATACATCTTGAGTTTGTGGCATGTGAGAATTGCCAACAAGCTTCTTTGAGCTTCGGTGCATCTATCTACACTGAAGAATGAATGCAGTTTGGTACAACCTTGACTGCTATAGAATCCTGGGAGTTGTAGTTTGGTGAGGCACCAGCACCCTTGGACAGAGACCTTGTAAAACTACAACTCCCAGAATTCCATTGCACGGAGGAAGTGTTGTCAAACTTCATTCATGCTATAGTGTAGACGCGTCCCTTGAGACCCTGTATTAGTGTTGAATTAACACAGATTGGCATCACTTGCACTGCCATGGCTCCATGCTATGCAATTCTGGGAGTTGTAGTTTGGTGAAGCTCCGGCACTCTTTGGCAGAGAATGTGGAAAAGTTTATAATAATACAACTTGTAGAATGTCATAACATTGAACTGTGACAGTGTCTTATCAAACTTGACAAGACAGTGTAGATACACCCCTTCTGTTTGTGCTGAAAGAAGTGTTTGCACATGTGCCTATGACTGGAGTATTAATTTGCACTCCAAAATAAGAACTAACCCATCATGATGCTTTCCTTTCGACCTCAATTTGTAGCACTGGATACTCTTAAAACCTCTGTAGATCATGTAGGCCAAGGGTTCTCAACCTTTCTAATGCTGTGACCCCTAAATATAGTTCCTCATGTTGTGGTGACCCCCAACCATATTTGTGTTGCTACGTCATAACTGTACTGTTATGAATTGTAATGTAAACATCTGATATGCAGGATGTATTTCCATTGTTACAAATTGAACATAATTAAAGCATAGTGCTTAATGATAAAAACAATATGTTTGGGGGAGTATGGACATTGGATGAAGGGATTGGAATTAGGCATACAAGACTTCCATGACCAACAGAAAATACTGGAGGGGTTTGGGGGAGGCATTAACAAAAGATTAGATATGTCCTACCTTCAGTTCCTGAAGAGCCTTCTTTGCTGGGAGCCCCTCGCCCCTTCAGAGACCAGAGGGCGCAAGAGGCGAGTGGGAAAGGCCCCCTCCATGGCCGCAGCTATGGCGAGGTCCTTACACTTGCCCTTCACGTCCTCCAAGGCTGGAGGGTAAGGGAGGCGATCAGGAAAGGCCGCCTCCATGGCTGTGGCTGTTTGGTCAATGTTCACCAAACCCTTCCAGTATTTTCTGTTGGTCGTGGGAGAACTGTGTGCCAAGTTTGGTTCATCCCATCGTTGGTGGGGTTCAGAATGCTCTTTGATTGTAGGTGAACTATAAATCCCAGCAACTACAACTCCCAAATGACAAAATCAATTTTTTGAGTAATAGTCACTCCTTGGGTTAGTAAATGTCTTGTGGCCAAATTTGGCGGCAATTCGTCCAATTGTTTTTGAGTTCTGTTAATCCCACAAACGAACATTACATTTTTATTTATATAAACTAGCCGTCCCCTGCCACACGTTGCTGTGGCCCACATGGGGGTTCTGTGTGGGAGTTTTGGCCCAATTCTATCGTTGGTGGGGTTCAGAATGCTCTGTGATTGTAGGTGAACTATAAATCCCAGTAACTACAACTCCCAAATGTAAAGATTCTATTTCTCCCAAACTCCATCTGTGTTCATATTTGGGCATATGGAATATTCATGCCAAGTTTGGTCCAGATCCATCATTGTTTGAGTCCACAGTGCTCTCTGGATGTAGGTGAACTACAACTCCCAAACTCAAGGTCAATACCCACTAAACCCTTCTATGGTTCTGTTGGCCATGGAAGTCCTGTGTGCCATGTTTGGTTCAATTCCGTCATTGGCGTTCAGAATGCTCTTGGATTGTAGGTGAACTATAAATCCCAGCAACTACAACTCCCAAATGACATAATCCAATTTTTTGTAAGTGAAGGACATACATAGGGTTGTTAGGTGTATGCTGTCCAAATTTGGTGTCAATTGGCCCACTGGTTTTTGAGTTCTATTAATCCCACAAACGAACATTACATTTTTATTTATATAGATTATTATTATTATTATGCTACTTTTTCTCCCTCAAAATAGATTCAAAACTGCAGTTCTATGAAGTTGGTATGGGATTTCCTCCCTCCAACTTGGGATTGATTTGGGGGATTTGTAGGGGTCTCTGGAGAGCCATGAAAGTGGAGTTGTTCATAGGCCACACTTTGCCTCAGTTATCCTGGGACAGCGTGACATCGCCTGGCGATGGACAGATATGAGTTTTCTCTCTGGAGAGCTGTCTCTCTCCCGCACCTCTTTCTCTTCTCTTCCACTCAACCCTACCACTTTGCTTCACAATTACATTTCAAAACACGGGGAATGTGTAATTGCATCTACCAGCCCTGGGGTGTGAACAAAAGCAGACTTTCCACCCCCCTTCTTTGTGCTATTCATTGCCAGGGTGGTTTCTATGGGGGAAACGAATCCTAAACACTCCTGCTCCCCATTATGCCAGGCAAGTGCGGCATCTATTATTAATAGAAGCCCTTCAGCTCACTTTGCATGGATGCAATTTTGAGGCGCGTGGTTTCAAATGTCAGGGCTTGCCTTTTCTCTTGGAGGAACAAGGCCCTTGGAGTCCATTTCCCAACCCATGCAGTAGTAGGGCCTTTTCTCTGTCTTTTTGGAGATTTGCAGCTCTATTTTTGCAATGGAGTTCATAGTGGAGGAGGGAACACCACCCTTCCTTTGACTTCGATTTAACCTCAAGTCCAATCTCCTTTTAGGACATTATTCCGGAATATTGGAGTGCATCTACACCGTAGAATTAAGGCAGTTTGACACCACTTTACCTGCCATGGCTCAATGCCATAGAATCCTGGGTGTTGTAGTTTGGTGGGGCTCTAGCACTCTTTGGCAGAGAGTACGAAAGACCTTGTAAAATTACAACTCACAGGATTCCATAGCATTCAACCCAGAGAGTCCTCGTGGACAACAAATTAAACACTAACCACCCAAGGAATGTTTTCATTCGGAGAGAATTTCATCCTAGATTTGATGTGTTTCCTCCACCATAGGCCAACATCCCAGGGTTCCTTGTGTGAAATTTGCATGACCACACCCTCTGCCTATCCCTGAACCCTTTCCTAGCCTTTCCAATGGTACACAGGAAAAACAGAGGAATTGATCCACAACTGAACAGGCTGGGGTGGTCTGGGGGACTGACTCAATAGGATGGAAGTTGTAGTTCACCTTGCATCAAGGCAAAGCACTTCAATAATGGACCTGGACCACATTTGGCAAGCAGAACCCCCAAAACTAGATTTGGAGGAGATTGTGTGTTGTAGTTTGGTGGGGCTCTAGTACTCTTTAGCAGAGAGTACTAAAGACCTTGTAAAACTACAACTCACAGGACTCCATAGCATTCAACCCAGGGAGTCCTCGTGGACAACAAATTAAACATGAGCCAACAATGTGATGCGACGGCAAAAAAAGCCAATGGGATTTTCACCTGCAGCAATAGGAGTCTAGTATCTAGATCCAGGGAAGTCATGCTACCCATGCTCTCTTCTGCCTTGGTTAGACCACACCTGGAGTATTGTGTCCAATTCTGGGCACCACAATTGAAGAAAGACATTGACAAGTTGGAATGTGTCCAGAGGAGAGAGACTAAAATGATCAAGGGTCTGGAGAACAAGCCCTATGAGGAGCAGCTTAAAGAGCTGGGCATGTTTAGCCTGAAGAAGAGAAGGCTGAGAGGAGACATGATAGCCATGTATAAATATGTGAGGGGAAGCCATAGGGAGGAGGGAGCAAGCTTGTTTTCTGCTTCCCTGGAGACTAGGACGCAATGGAACAATGGCTTCAAACTACAAGAAAGGAGATTCCATCTGAACATGAGGAAGAACTTCCTGACTGAGAGCCGTTCAGCAGTGGAACTCTCTGCCCTGGAGTATGGTGGAGGCTCCTTCTTTGGAGGCTCTTAAGCAGAGGCTGGATGGCCATCTGCTGGGGGTGTTTTGAATGCAATTTTCCTTCTTCTTGTCAGAATGGGGTTGGACTGGGTGGCCCACAAGGTCTCTTCCAACTCTATGATTCTATGATTCAGGGCAACATCCTTGCAGAGGACTAGTTGTCTCACACCAGAAATGATTTGCAGTTTCTGACATTGCTCCTGACATGAAAAAAAAAAGCCATTGCAATTAAAGTGGAGTCAAACTGAATTCATTGTACAGTGTAGAGGTACCCTGTATTGAGCATCCTTCATTTGTATTTTCGCAAGAGGACATTTAATCAACTACCAAGCTTGCAAACTTTGTGGGTTTTTTATCTGTTTGTTTGTTTTGTTCTGTTAGAAATATAATACAATGATCTGGTTGCCCCTGACACAACAAATAAATAAATGGGTTGTTGTAGGTTTTTCCGGGCCATGTTCTGGAGGCAATTTTTCTCCTGACGTTTCGCCTGCATCTATGGCAAGCATCCTCAGAGGAAGTGAGGTCTGTTGGAAGTAGGAAAAATGGGTTTATATATCTGTGGAATGACCAGGGTGAGACAAAGGACTTTTGTCTGCTGGGGCTGGCTGTGAATGTTTCAGCTGATCACCTTGATTTGCATTCAATAGCTTGGAAGCACCTGGGGGGAATCTTTTATTGAGAGTAATTTCATGTGCCTGTTTGTTTCCCCTCTGTTGTTTTGCTGCAGTAATTTTTGAGTTTTTTAATACTGGTAGCCAGATTTTGTTCATTTTCATGGTTTCTTCCTTTCTGTTGAAATTGTCCACATGCTTGTGGATTTCAATGGCTTCTCTGCGTAGTCTGACATGGTGGTTGTGAGAGTGGTCCAGCACTTCTGTGTTCTCAAGAAATGTATCCAGGTTGGTTCATCAGGTGCTCTGCTATGGCTGATTTCTCTGGTTGAAGTAGTCTGCAGTGCCTTTCATGTTCCTTGATTCATGTCTGGGCGCTGCGTTTGGTGGTCCCTATGTAGACTTGTCCACAGCTGCATGGTACACGGTAGACTCCTCTTGTCCTTTGCTGAACGTAGCATTTGTTGGATTTTCTTGGTGGGTCTGTAAGTGGTTTGTATGTTGTGTTTCCTTTCCACCATGTCAGACTACACAGAGAAGCCCTTGAAATCCACAAGCATGTGGACAATTTCAACAGAAAGGAAAAAACCATGAAAATGAACAAAATCTGGCTACCAGTATTAAAAAACTCTAAAATTACTGCAGCAAAAACAACAGAGAGGAAACAAACAGGCACATGAAATCACTCTCAACAAAAGATTCCCCCCAGGCGCTTCCAAGCCATTGAATGCAAGCCATTGAATGCAAATCAAGGTGATGGATTCCGGCCATGAAAGCCTTTGACAATACAAATAAATAAATATTTGTATTTCCAAGATCCAAAATGCAAA
Organism: Anolis sagrei; assembly: GCF_037176765.1. Classification (NCBI taxonomy): domain Eukaryota; kingdom Metazoa; phylum Chordata; class Lepidosauria; order Squamata; family Anolidae; genus Anolis; species Anolis sagrei. The sequence continues at coordinate 125,745,335 of NC_090026.1, read as the reverse complement.
ATGGTCCACATGGGGAGCTAGGGGTTGAATCAATGCAGTCCAATTCCACTTTAAATGCTATGGCTCAGGACTTTGGAATAATGGGAGATGTAGTTTTACAGGTTTTTTTTAACCTTCTGTGCCAAAGAGTGCTGGGTTTCAGCAAACTACAATTGCTTGATTCCACAGCATTGAGTTATGGCAGTTAAAGTGGTGTCAAACTGCCTTAATTCTACAGGTAGACCCTCCCGACATATTTGCTTTTTATTAATTCAAGTTGCACCAAGTTTTTTTTCATGCACAACATTATTAATAAGACAATGGTGTGAAATTACCTTCAGGCTATGTGTTTCAAGTTGCAGATTTAATATAAATCAATCTTGTGTTTGGAACTGAGTCTCCTCTCTAAAGATATTTTATTATGTTCATATATGCAAACAGAAGTGTCCCAAAATCAGGAAAAAGAAATACAAACCTTTCCCAATTTAAATGAAAACCAGCAGGAGGGAGCACAAAATAATGTGGCAAGAATGGTTTAAGCAGCAATCCCTTTGGAACTGTCAGTTTTTTTCCATTTACAAAACAGTGGAGAGACTGTATTCGTG